>NC_068982.1:186874357-186878345 GCF_001194135.2 Octopus bimaculoides | reverse complement strand
TTCTGAGTTCAAATTCCGCCGACGTTGACTTTGCCTTTTATCCTTTCAGGGTTGATAAATCAAGTACCAGTTGAATACTGGGGAGGGGGTCAATGTATTCAGCTCATCCCCTTCCCACCAAAATTGCTGCCCTTGTGGCAAAATTTGAAATCATCATTATTATTATCCAAAGTGTTCTCTTCTATAACGGTCTGCATATAAAATTTGACTGCTATTTCTAGCAGGTCATGGTTCCCCCTCATAAGCGCATGTGAAATTCAGTAAAAGCTAAGGGTATTATATAAACATAGAATAGTATATTTTGTGATGCTTACCCACAGAATAATTGGTGGAACGTTTTAATAATGATGATGACTTGGATATTTGTTCTTGATATCTTCCAACAAGTTTCAATGTGAATATTTTAATTGCTGTTTTATTTCATCATTGGAGAACAGTCTTCATTAGCACAAGGAATTTGTCTCTTGTTAGCTTCATTATTAGTCTGGTGGGGTGGGGGTGGGTCTCAAGCTGACGAGACCCAACAATGTCGAAACAATGACTGTCAAACCGGAGTCCCTTGCATTAATGAATCAAGTATTTTTTTTTACTTGTTTCAGTCATTTGACTGTGGCCATGCTGGAGCACCGCCTTTAGTTGAACAAACCAACCCCAGGACTTATTCTTTGTAAGCCTAGTACTTATTCTATCGGTCTCTTTTGCCAAACCACTAAGTTATGGGGACGTAAACACACCAACATCGGTTTTTCAAGTGATGGTGGTGGGGGACAAACACATATACAAATACACACACACACGCACATGATGGGCTTCTTTCAGTTTCCGTCTTCCAAATTTACTCACAAGTTACTACACAATGTGGGACTGAACCCAGAACCATGTGGTTGGTAAGCAAGCTACTTACCACCTATGTGTATGTTGCAAACAAACGTTTGTCATATAGGCGAAGCCTTTTAAAGTATTGACTAGTAAACCTTTAATATACTTGGTAGAATATTATGGTTGTATAGCAAAATACGGTGCTCCAACCCACCCACAATTAATAAGTACATACCAGTTGCCAGGAATGGGTTTAATATGTAAAATCAATAAATCCAATTGTGTTACACAGCTAAATATTAGTGGTTATTTAAGCAACATGTTTGTGGGTGGTTAATGGGTTGGATGTGATACTGAAGAAGGAGCAAGAACTCCTGAAATATCCATGTACACCCATTACCCATTTTTCCATTTTTGATCACATTGTTTACATAGACATATTCGTATATGAAAAGTCATAGCTTTCAGCGCTGGCTCTAGTTACTATAGAAAGTCTGTAGAGATAACTTAAAAGTGACTGATTTGCACTGCTAACACAAGTAGGATACAGGATTGACTTATAAACATTTAATATATTTGGTAGAATATTATGGTTGCATAACAAAATACAGTGTCCCTACCAGCAATTAATAGGAGGAGCGATTCACCACTGATGAAACACCACAAAATTAGCATATTTACATTTGAATCTGCCTGAATGTTTTAAGACTAAATATGCCGGTCATCATTCTGATTGTTGCTGCTCACCAGGCAGAGGATGATGTCTAGATAATGAAATGCCATCAATATAAAGTTTCACCATCCCACCTCAGAATACATCATGTGAGAAGTAATTTTTAGATATCTTTACATTTTACCATCACTGAGAAATTTCAATTCATAAAAGACATATTTTCCTATGAATTAGCCAAACCCTTTTGATACCAACATACTTGAGACTGCTTATGGTTCCCTCATAGAAACAACCTGTTTCATAGGGTTCATATTTATGTTAACCCTTAAGCGTTCAGATTATTCTGTTAAATGCAATACGTATACATTTCCATTGTTTTCAATTAATCCTGAATTATCTTGAAGCTTCAAAATTACAATAAGACGTGATTGTTTATTTTTAGAATAACATTGCGGGATAGGTGTGAAGGGCCAGATCTGGCCAGTTTCAACATAAAACAGGTGGAATATATGGGCTGGAAATGGTCAGTTGAAATGCTAAAGGGTTAAACCTTCCATCATAATTTTACACAAATTGTAATAATGAGTTTATTGTGTACTTCCTCTACAGCAAGAGACCTGTTTTGCTTTGGCCCCTTCCCTCATATTTTAACCACACTGATCTCCTAGCATGAAGCTGCCTCTTTCAGGGTTCATAGTCTTGTTAGCTAGTGCTGGTGACATGAAAAAAAGCACTCAATACAAGGTGTAAATTGTTTGGTGTTGGGAAGACCTCCAGCTGTTGGGATCATTCCAAAGTAGAAAGTGGAGTACATTGCAGTCCTTGGACTCATTGGATCTTGTCAAACTGTCCGTCCTGTGCCACTATGGAACATGGACCTTAAATGATAATGAGTCTATTGTATACAATGAATAATGAACTTATCGTATACAGTGCTGCTTGGGTGCTGCACTACAAGTCATCAGGAATGGTAACCAATGGTAACCAAAAGTGCATGTACAGTGCATAAAATAATTCACAGGAAGTGAATAGTAAACAAGTAGTTTAAAAATACAGGTGGGGCATCAGGTGTACTGTTGTTGAATTTCGGGAAGCCTGGAAGTTTTGCAGAATGTAATGTCCCAACAACTAACAACCGATGCCAGTAGTTTATTCCATGCTTCAGCAATTCTGGGCATGAAGAAAAAATGTTTCCAAAAGTCATGGACACTCTGTTGTTTTCCAATTTTGTAAGTAATGCTCAGATGCATTGCAAATTATTGGGAAAAGGTAAAAGAGAAGACAGGAAGTAGGTGTAAGTAATGAAAGCGAGAGGTAGACACATGATATGAAGAACAAAATGAACAGAAAATGGGCCATGAGAAGGAAAAGGTGCTTAGGTAGATCAGGAGTAGTGTTAGTTCCAGAAAGTGTTGGAATATTTCAAATGATTCAGTATCCTGGCAGCTAACAACCAACACATATGGTTTATTCCATGTTTTCACAATTCTAAGCATAAAATATATATAATATTAATAAATGACAGAAATTTTGCTAAATCCTGCCAAATTCTTGACTGTTTTTAAAATTAGCTAAAAAAAAAAAAAACTGGTGTATTTCACGAGAAAAGGATTAACCCTTTAGCATTCAGATTACTCTGCCAAATGTGTGTTTATTTATTCCACTTGTTTTTGGATTAATCATGCATTATCTTGAGGCTTTGAGATTTTGATGATGTGATTGTTTATTTTTAGAATGACATTGTAGGGTAGTGTAAGAGACCAGATCTGGCTGGTTTGAACATAAAACAATATTTAGGCCAGTTTAAATGCTAAAGGGTTAAAAAAAAACACTAAACGTACCATGTGACAGAAAAGAATGAAAATACAAAACTAGGAACAGAATTGAAACAAAACAAAACAAATGGATTCTAACTCTATTTTAGGAATGATGTTTAATCTGTAATCCAGACACTATTTTATTGTATTTTGAAAAATATATTTATGAAAAAAAATCATATCATTTTTTCTAAGAAATAAGATTTTAGGACAGTGGGTCTTAGTGATGGTGTTATTTCTCGAGATTCTCTTTTCAACTACAAGGGCTACAATACAGATTCTTTATAAACAAGATCTCAGATAGAAGCTTATACTTTGAGTAAAGTTAAACCCAACTCTATTAGCTTGAAAAAAAACAAAAATATGGAAAAAAAAAGAAAAAAGGCAAAGCAAATATGTAAATATTAAAAGTATATTGTTCTTTTTTTTTATGATGTAGTATTTTTATATGTTATAGATACAATAAATATATCTTGAAATATTGTATGTGTATGTATGTATACATACACACTCACACATATGTATATATATATATATGAATGTATTTTTTAATGAATAGAATAAAAATTATTTTCCTTGGAACATGAGTCTTTGATTTTAGTGGTATTTTGTCTGTCTTTACATTCTGAGTTCAAATTCTGCCAAGGTCAACTTTGCCTTTCATCCTCTCGTGGGGGGG
>NC_068982.1:186871488-186873545 GCF_001194135.2 Octopus bimaculoides | reverse complement strand
CCTGACTTTGCAACCCTGGAGTTTTGCATTCAATCTCGCTGTACAGCACTTTGATCAGAAGTCTTCCACTGAGTAACCTCAAACCAACCAATGGCCTTGGGAGTAAATTTGGCAGACAGAAACATTGTGTGTTTGTACCCCACCATTGCTTGACAACCAGTGTTGGTTTGTTTATGTCCCTGTAACTTATTGGCAAAAGAGACCAATAGAATAAGTACTAGGGTTTGGCTTGCTTAATTAAACCCTTCAAGTGTGTGTGTGTGTTACATGATCTTTCGTTAAGCAGCAGCAGCAGTAGTAGTAGTAGTATGAGTGGTGGGGAGGGAGGTGAAGTAATAGTACATTACTGCATCCACCATTTGTTGGTGATGCTCTATTCTTGGCAGACGAGACTTTTTGCACCGTTCAGGTGACACCCCTCCAACCGATGGGTCTGTTTGGGCAGTGAGGGGTTTTGTAAGGTCGGCGTGCAAAACCTTCCTCAACCAGTTTTAGTTACATGTTAAGGGTCAGATTTAAACAGGACATGTTCCAACAATAAACTTGGGGATACAAACTGAGAAAATATTGCCTCTCCACAGACGTAACCAGCTGCTGCAGACGCCACAACCAATGGCAGGAAATGTTCGATACGGGGATGGGCTTTGTGAAAAAATCCAAGAGATTCACACTCAAGCATTTGTTTTTTCCTTTCTGATGGTGATAATTTGGGGTTACAAAATACATTGCGCTCCCAAACTTTAAATTCGGTTGCCCATTCAAATACACCATCAACAGTTTTCGCTTTTTCGCTAGAGTGAGTCATAAAACCAGATCCAACAATAAGTATTCCGTCTTTGCGTAGTTCTGATAATGCCTCACCAATTTCTTGGTGTTCTTTCATGTCCAAAGTATTCTTCAGAGACACTTGAAATGCTGAAATGAATTACAATAAAATATTAAAAATTAGGAAAGCTAATTTTAATCTTTAGAAATAATACATTTCTAAATCTCTGAGAGAAATTTATGCAGTAGTGATACGATGAAGTAGTTGTATGCTGTCAACTTAATGTGACAGTCCCCTGAAGGGAATAATACTACTGTTGGTTAGACCTAGGAAGCTACACCGCTTCCTGTCGGCCTTGACATATTTCCTGTGTCCTTATGTTTACAAGGGGGAGACTAGCACCTCCACCCAGCTAAGCCTGCATCCAGAGCAAAGACTCAGAAACATGTCTCTGGATGCAGGCTTAGCTGGGTGGAAGTGCTTGTCTCCCCCTTGTGAACATAAGGACACAGGAAATGTGTCAAGGCCGACGGGAAGCGGTGCAGCTTCCTAGGTCTAACCAACAGTAGTATTATTCCCTTCAGGGGACTGTCACATTAAGTTGACAGCATACAACTGCTAATTTTAAGTTTCATTTTGTGATGTGTGTCGGTATGCATGTGTGCGAGCCTAGCAATTTTTTTCATATTCAATTCTGACATAATTGTAATCTACACCATCTGAAAGGTATTTATAGACAATTTCATTAAATAATACCCTTTGTTCAGAAAGTTATTAGGAAACAAAGCTCATTCAAGGTTCCACACAGTGGGACTGAGCCCGGAACCATGTGGTTGGTAAGCAAGCTACTGGTGAAATAATTTAACTTTCACAGAATTCCCTCAGTATACTGTGTCCACAGGTACCTACTAGGGTACCTGTGTTATTTCTTAAATACTTCAGAAATAACAGCCGAGAGGTACACCGTTCCAACCTTACCATACCTAACATAAATGGGGCCTAATGCAGTTTCGCACCTCTCCTTGAAAAATGCAGTTTTTGGAAAATTTTCTTTCGGATTCTTACGTTTTGGATGTCGGAGATTACGAATATGCAAAAAAAAAATGTTTTTTTTATTTTCGCCACCTCCCCCTCGCACCCCCATTTAAATTTTTAATTTTGTTTACTTTAAAGAGATCGTAGCAAATTGACAAACATTGGCAGATCGAAATTAAATCCAGACAAAAACATTTAAGTGAAGAGAATTTGCGTTTTACTTGTGTCAATAAGAGTTTAATGTAAATTAGATACA
>NC_068982.1:186863676-186870690 GCF_001194135.2 Octopus bimaculoides | reverse complement strand
AAGACTTCTGACCACACAGCCACGCCTGTGCCTATATCTTTATACGCATCTCTTTATATACACATATCTATATTCTTATTGAATTAAAATTTTGAAAACGTGGTCTCTTGCATTTTCGGAATATCCGTCATCTAAAAACATAACGAGAAAAAAATTTCGATAAAGTCCAAAATTTTAGGGGGTTAAAAATTTTTTTTTTTTTTTTACCTATTCGTAATCTCCGACATCTTAAACGTAGGAATCCGAAAAAAAAATTATTTTAATGCATTTTTCAATGAGAGGTGCAAAACTGCATTAACACCCCCATACATATGATTGTTTTCATCTTATATAAAATATTTGTATAGGCATGAGCCATAATTTTCGAGAAGCGGCCCGCTAAGATATGGCTTATCATCAGTCGGGCCTCACTACTAAAAATATTCAGTACCGTCCCGTGGGCCGCAGTTTGCCCATGACGGCTCTCTTCGTTGGTTATGTAATAAAGATTTGTTTACACGTAGCCCAAGAGATGGTACCTGTCGTCACTTCCGATCAATTTACTCGGAATGTCGACCTCCGACCAGACTCCAATTGAAGGTTACCAACATCCCCCATGAGCTAACCATCGACCACGTACCTGCCCGCATGGTGTACCGTGGGTTTTGAATAATTTGGAGATACGGACAGCCGCACCTGGTGCTCCTCCTGCAGGTATGCTCTTAGGAAATCCAGAAATAAGTTTGGCTGCTATTTCTAAACGTTCCGTCTATTTCAACGATAAACCAACAAGGACCACCTGTAAGCTTGGGGTTAATGTCTATGATGGCAGTTTGTAGTAGGACGAAAGCAACAATAATTAAATAAAATTTGAGGGTTAACTTACTTGGGATATCGGCTTCTGGCCAGACTAAGATGAAGGGCACAAAAACGCCATGGTCTAACCCACGACCATGCGCCTGCCGGCATGATATACCGCGTGTCTTGAATAATTCGGAGACACGGGCAGCTCCTTTTGCAGGCCATTTCAGTTCATACATGCTCTTAGGAAATCCGTAATAATCAAAGAACAAGGAATGATCTTGGTCGTCCATGGCGCTTGGGACATTTTCTTCCCAGTGGGCGCTGACAACTAGGATCGCCTTTGGCCGTTTATTCAGGTGAGTTCGTGTCAGATTTTGCAGGAATTTTGCTGCCTCCGAGTCCCGATCCATTCCACGCATACCTGGATATTCCTTGATATCCATGAAGAATGAAGGCCCACCTCCATGCGATAAGAAAATAACAGGCTGTACACAATCGTTCGAGTGACCCGACATAATTCTATTTCAATATTTGTTGCGAGAGTCGAGGTGACAACTTCCTCTCTTCCTCTCTTTCACTCGCTGTAGTTATTCATTGATCGCTTTCTTTCTCCATGTCTCGCCTGTCTTATTCCTTCTCTCTCTCTCTTTCTTTAACCTTCACTCATTATTATGGATCTTGTTAAATTTCTTCCAACCATTTAAGTATCTCAAATTTTTACCAGATTTTTTTTCAAAATTTCGACATTGTATAACTTCTTTATTGTTAATTTCTAGAATGCACATTTCGTCTCCAGATTGCAAAACTGCATTAAAAAAATTATCTAGAGAAAATACTTGAAATTTAACAAGATCCATTGTTGCATCTGTTTCGTATATAATTGGAGCTAATTAAAATTAACCCATAAGAACAGTAATGCACGCTTAATAAATTAATTAAAATATGTTGCCGAGAAATGACAACATTTACCTGAGCAAAAACAACCCATCAATTTCACCGATCTTGATAAACGTTTCAAGCAGAAACGTACAGAATACATCAGTGCAAACTTTGATAATAACAAAAGGGGGAAAAACACGATAAAACATTAAACTACATAAAGACACCATCGCTGCCTGTTTGAGTTTATTAGAGTCACATCAATAGCCATGAGAAATAAGGTTTTTCTGTCTCACATGTTGTTAAACATTTGTTTATTCGTTTCGATCATCCAGGATAGCCAGATTATTTATTTCTGCATATATCTCGTTACTGTTGGTTTCATTCTAATTGACGACGCTATAATCAATGATTACCTCTTCTTTTTTTTTCCTTTAACTTTCATCTGCCCACTTTGAATTTATCTCATTACACTCGTCAACAAAATACAACTTTCATTTCCTGGCATAAAATCTTTGAGTTGTATTAGACTTAATTTTGGCAGGATGATTCCAAAACTGACCTCACATTTGCTTTATCACATCACATTTTTGTGCCATTGGTATATGCTTTTACTTACCAGAAGTATACCAAAAGTTAACTTTACACCACTATTTGCAGGAATTTTGGATTGTCATACTAATTTTGAATATGTTGCTTTAAAATCCTATCTCTTCTTTTCAGGTAGGAACTGAACCACTGTGATCTTGTTATGGATACAACATCAAAAAGAAGGACCTGCTGTTATGACCCCCGATATTTCTGTTAAATCTGTAGAGAATTCATTCCACAGGCTCAAAGGCACAAATATTGATAACTTTGCCAAGGTGTATCTTGATTGTTCGTTTAACGTCCGCTTTCCATGCTAGCATGAGTTGGACAATTTGACTGAGGACTGGCGAACCAGAAGGCTACACCAGGCTTCAATCTGATCTGGCAGTTTCTACAGCTGGATGCCCTTCCTAACGCCAACCACTCTGAGAGTGTAGTGGGTGCTTTTTACGTGCCACCGGCATGAGGGCCAGTCAGGCGGTACTGGCAACGGCCACACTGAAAATGGTGTATTTTACATGTCACCTGCACAGGAGCCAGTCCAGTGGTACTAGCAACGACCTCACTCAAATGTTTTTTCACGTGCCAGTAAGGTGACGCTGGTTGCTTACTTTAAAATATCACTTGGAGACTAGAATAAAACCTGTGTTGAAGCGATTCATCAAAGCTCTCGATCACAGTAGAGACTGCTTCAGATATATATGTACAGCCTTTCAAAGTCTCAGTGATGAGAAAAAGGCAGGAATATTTGATGGACCTCAGATAAGAACACTCCTCAGGGATCCACATTTTGTTACGAGAATGAGTGCGACAGAGGCTAGAGCTTGGAATGCCTTCTCTGATGTGGTGCAGAATTTCCTTGGAAACAGGGAAGCTGACAACTATCAGGAGATTGTGGAGGAGCAGTTCTTGGGTTTGTAGAATGAGCATTAAATTGGTCCAGTTACATGGTCACTTGTGTGAGTTTCCAGAGAATGTGGGTGATGTTAGTGAAGAACAAGGTAAACGCATTCATCAAGATGTAAAAGTAATGGAAGAAGGCTGATGGGGCTCAAACATGTCAGATTACTGCTGGAGCTTGATGGGAGACATTCCAGAAGCCATGCACAAGAAATCATCAAATAAGACAATCAGAATGAATGACCACAATGAACAGAGATTTCGTATTCATATTTTGTTATCACCAAACTTAATTCTTACATGCTAATGTGCATTTACCCCCATAGCTTTGTGTTTTGGTTTATTAGATTAAAAAATGACAGGAGTGGCTGAGTGGTAAGTAGCTTGCATACCAACCACATGGTTCCGGGTTCAGTCCCACTGCGTGGCACCTTGGGCAAATACCTTCTACTATAGCCTCGGGCCGACCAAAGCCTTGTGAGTGGATTTGGTAGACGGAAACTGAAAGAAGCCCGTTGTATATATGTATATATATATGTGTGTGTGTGTTTCTGTGTTTGTCCCCCCAACATCGCTTGACAACTGATGCTGGTGTGTTTACGTCACCGTAACTTAGCGGTTTGACAAAAGAGACCGATAGAATAAGTACTAGGCTTACAAAGAATAAGTCCTGGGGTCAATTTGCTTGACTAAAGGTAGTGCTCCAGCATGGCCGCAGTCAAATGACTGAAACAGGTAAAAGAGAGTATACTGTCTATTAAAAATTGCATTTACGTATGTTTAATTCTTCCTTTATGAGAATTAGATAACTGTTTCTAGCAAAACTAAAACATTTTATATCTCAAAAATCTGAGGTGATAGACAAAATCTGATGCCAGATTTTAGATTCATCCCCACAAAATTAGCTAAAAACCATTGATAAATCTTGGGCCAGAAAATGGTTGACCAGCATTATCATATCAGCTCTATTTTCACCACAGACACAAATTTGTATATGCCGCTATTTGGTTGAAATTTTAGCTTTGGCATTCTTTTGATATTGGTACACGAAGCAATTCACCCATACAACCTTCCCTCGTGACATAAAAGGGGCTAGGCTGAAAAAAAAAAAAAATGGTGAATGAGGTCTTCTCCTCACACTTTGCAGACCAATGCCGAAGGAACGCGCTCCATCCTCATCAGTATTTCCTTGAATCATTATTCCATTCTCTCTTCTTTGTCTCCCACTATCTTCTTTTTTATTCAATGTTCTGATTTGTCCCAATCATTATTCATTATTCCATCCAATTGTGTGTGTTTATACATACACAAGAAACACTATTGCTTTCAAATGTTATATTGAAAACACAACAGTATTTGAGTTTAAAGTCTTTTATTAATGATTTTTCACAGTAACAGTTTTAAATCCATTAATATCTTTCAGTCTCTCATCTTCTAAATAATGTACTCGTTAGTCATGTTTCTGTAGTAGTTATACATATACATATAATTATTGTTTCAGTCATTACACTACACCCACGATGTCAACCAAATTGATTTAAGTTTGGTATTATTTTATTGTTCACTTTTTGATGAACTACTCAGTCACAGGCTTCCACAGTTTCCATCCACCAGATCCACTCCCAAGGCATTGGTCAGTCCAAGGTAACATGCAGTGGGACAGAACATGAAACCACGTGATTGGGAGGCTAAGTTCTCAACCACATGACTCTCTGGTCCTCCATCAGTTATGACAAGTGTTTCAGTTGATTTAATCAATGGAACAGCCTGCTCATGAAATTAATGTGCAAGTGGTTGAGCACTCCACAGACATGTGTACCCAGAGCCTAATTCTCAGGGAAATTCAGTGTTACACAGAATATGACAAAGCAAGCCCTTTGAGTTATAGGCACAACTCATGTTTGACTGAAGCAATGTGAAATAAAGTGTCTTGCTCACGGACACAACTCACTGCCAGGAATTGTCTATTTTGTCCATGGTGGTGGTGGTGGTCATCATTGTCATGTGGCAAGTTACTACATTCACCCATAGCGACTGGCATTCCGTCGGTTTTAACTACGAGCGTTCTAGTAGATCAGATCATGGAACGGCCTGCTCATGAGATTAATGTGCAAGTGGCTGAGTACTCCACAGACATGTACCCTTAATGTAGTTACAAAAGAGATTTAGTGTAACACAGAATGTGACAAGGCTGACCCTTTGAATTACTGGTACAACTCATTTTTGCCAGCTGGGTGGAGTGGAGCAACGTGAAATGAAGTGTCTTGCTTAAGGAGACAATGTACCACTGGGAATCAAACTCACGACCTTACAATCGTAAACCAAACACCATAACCACTAAGCCATGTGGTGAAAGCACATGGCTCCACCCGCACCAAATAAATACCACTGGCCGTGTGACTGGGTTAATGTTATCACAACCGAAATCCCTTACTTGCAATGGTTTCTAAATTCAACAGACATTTTTTTTCCCTATGTGGCCCAATTGATGTTGGAGGCCTGAACTTCAGGATTAACAGATGTTACCCCACTGGCTGGCCCTTGGGTGCCTCTATCACAGTCCACTCTGTTGCAAACATTCTAATCAAACCTCTGGTCCCTAGAGATATTGCACTAAACTCACAAGGCACTTCTCTCCCTCCAGTCATTAGTCATGTGACAGTGTAAATAGAAAAATAAAAAACAAAACTTCTCTCAACATTATTTATATTTGACGGATATTTGTCCTCATCTTGTTTGTTTCGGCTGATATACCCTCCAGCCTTCGTCAGGTGTCTTGGGGAAATTTCGAACCAGAGTTCTCATTCTTAAGGTATTTTTCGATATTATTATTATTATTATTCAGGCATATGGCATAGCGGTTAAGAGCGCAGTCTACTAAACCCAAGATTCCAAGTTCGATTCCAGGCAGTGACCTGAATAATAATGTCGAAAATATAAACATCCTTTTTTTTTTTATTCTGAAAACATTAGTTTTCTCTGTGTGGACATACAAAAGACCATCTTCGGTGAATCTTAAAACTTTCTGTGAAAATTTGACTCTTGTCATTTCTTTCCTTTCTCCCCGAGTATTCAGAAATGTAAGCATCTTTTTTTATTGCAAAAACACAACTGTTTTCTCTAACTGGACATACAAAAGAACATCTCGAGAAAAGTCAACTTTAATTTCTACAATATTATCTTTATTTTCTCCCTGACGAGCTGAAACATGCAATAACAGAAATGCACGTGGAATAATAATTCTCTCTGGTCGAACACAACTTCTCTATTCACAAATAATACAGAACAGAGTAAGTCGGCCCTTCCTAAATTTTTCTTAAGGTCAAGGTCACTGTTGCTGTCGTTCGCTGCTAGTAGTAGTAGTAGACATTCAAACTCTTTTTGACCAATTGGATCCCATCCCACTTCAAAAGAAAAAATATTACATGAGCCGCACTTACTACTACTACTATTACTACCACTGCTGCTGTTGCTGCTACTACTATTACTACTACTGCTGCTGCCACTACTACTACTATTACCACTGCCGCTGCTGCTGCTAATGATGATAAATGCAGCCCCTGTATGAAGATTAGTGGTTAAAAAAAAAAAAAAATGAAAATTTAATAATAATTTAACTTTACTTAAAAAGAAAAGAAAATTTCAAACAGTACACTGAATCGCTTGTCCAATGGTTATTCTGGAAGCGCGCCTGTCAGCCAAACATTTTCAACTAGCAGAATATCTTCCCCGAATACGAATCTGGAAGGTCACTTAAACGGGATTTGTCCCAAATTAAGCCCCCAAAGTTCACCACTACAACGACCACAAAATCAAAAATGTAAAAGAACTACTTGGAACCGGGAAGAATATAAAGAAGTA
>NC_068982.1:186837777-186860577 GCF_001194135.2 Octopus bimaculoides | reverse complement strand
GGGTGTAGAGTCTTAGCACCTGTAGAATATAAAGTAAGACATGACAGAGTCGGCCAGTATTTACACTGGACAATATGTCGGCATTATAAAATCAAAACCCCTGACAAATGGTATAAACACCATCCTGAAGCTGTAACTGAGGGAGAAAATGTGTCAATTCTCTGGGACTTCCCCGTACATACCGACAAAACTATAAAAGCTAATAAAGTGGATACTACTATAAAAGATCAGACAAAAAAATGTGTTTATTAATTGACATGAGTATTCCCTGTGATCATAATATAGCGGCGAAAGAATTTGACAAGATCAGTAAATATAAAGACTTGCTAATAGAAATTGAAAAAATGTGGAATCTCAAGGCGACTACCGTACCAGTGATTGTAGGGTAAAAAAAAAGGTACTGAAACCTATTTGAAAATGATACCAGGCTTACCATCCCTACAGGAAGTGCAAAAAAATCATGTTAACTGGAACGACTCATGTACTGAGAAGGGCATTATCGCTGGGAAAACAACACCCATTCATGAATTTATTTATTTATTTATTAATTTTTTTAAAAATACATATTTTACCTGTGAATTTGCGTGTGTAAACTGGGAATGCATACAATGAACTTCTCTGCACTAGGTGTACGGAAAACACTCGGCGAGAAATGGAAGAAAATTTGAAGAAGAAGAAAAACAACAACAACAACAACAACAACAACAACAACAACATTGAAAAATACCTTAGGAATGAGAACCCAGGTTCGAAATTTCTCCAAGACAACTGATGAAGGCTGGAAGGTATATCAACCAAAACATTGTGTTAACAACAAACAAGATGGGGACAAATATCCGTCAAAGGTAAATCATCATCATCATCATCTCTCAACAATGTGTATCTCACACAGTCATACATACAATCATATTTATTTAAAAGTTCTAATGTGAAGGATCATTGTTTGTAGAAAAAATAGACATCATCATCATCATTCACTGTGTCTTCCATGCTGGCATGGGTTGGATGGTTTGACAGGATCCAATAGGTCAGAGAACTGCACCATGCTCCGGTGTCTGGTTTGGCAAGGTTTCTATGGCTGGATGCCCTTTCTCACACCAGCCCCATTATAGTGTGTGCTGGGTGTTTTTTTTTAATGTCACTTGTACTAATGAGGTTACCATGTAACTCACAGGACTAAAAAAGACCCTTCGACTGATTGGTGGCACAACACTGAGGAAAGGGGTTTTTGTGTCAGGTGTTGAGAGGCTGAAGCATGATCAAGGGACAGGCACAGGTGTCTTGAGATACATGCCTACCCCACATTCTATAAGGGTGAGTAGCTGGAAAGAAGACAACGATGATGGTGGGACCTGGAATGGTAAGATTTATCACAACACTTAGTTTAATAAATCTATTATTTCATCATTTATTTGTTCCAGTTATTAGACTGCGGCCATGCTGGAGCATTGCCCTGAAGAAATTTAGTTGAACAAATTGACCCCAGTACTTTTTTTTTTAAAGTCTGGTACTTATTCTATCGGTCCTTTTTGTTGAACTGCTAAGTTATAAGGATGTAAACACCGGTTGTCAAAAAGTGGTGGGGGACAAACACAAAAGACACACACATACACATATGATGGGCTTCTTCCAGTTTCCATCAGAACCATGTGGTAGGGAAGCACTCATCTTACCACACAGTCACACTAAATGCTTTTTCTTTTGTAGAATATATAAAATATAATTATAAAATACATAATTTAATTACAAAAATTAAAATTCGTAATCTCTTGGCACCTATCTATGTGACTAGTAATGTTTCCAAAGAAACAGAATAACGATATATATATAAAGTTTGATATTTGAAACACTACTTTACAGCTGGATGCTTCTCCTGTCACCAACCCCTTGCTTGTTTTTCAGTTAAGGGACTATTTGTTATTCCATTTGTTTTCAAAAGCACAGAGTTATGAGATGATCTGTTAAAAGGGAATGTCAGCATGATGCCACCGTTTTTGCTTGAGCAGTTTTATGTAAAGATGCCACAGAATATAAACATTAACACACACACACATGCATCATCATTTAACGTCTACTTTTCTTGCTTGTATGAGTCAGACAGAATTTGTTGAAGCAACTTTTCAGTAACAGCAAGCCCTTCCAGTCACCAACCCTCAACTGTTTCACAGCAAGGTAACATTTCCCCATGACTAGACATGTTTTCATTGAAGATTGTAAACGAAACCCATCTCTTGTATGACTGATACTTGCTTACAACTGTATTGTGATTAAGACGAGGAGACAAAAACTTGCACCTATATACATACATACACACATATATATATATATATGAGTGTTTTTTCAGTTTCTGTCTGCCCACTCCATTCACAAGGCTTCGGACACCCCAAAGCATTTTTTTCAATATACTACACAGTGGGACTGAACTTGACACCATGTGGTTGGGAAGCAAACTTCCTAACCACACAGCTATGCCTGTGCCTATACACATGTACACACGCGGCAGGCTTCCATTTCCAAATTCAACTCACAGTGCCTGAGAATAGAGTAGAAGACATAATGTCCTGCTTCCCTGCTTCCCAGTCACCTACAATTCTCTTAACTGCAACTTGCTAACTGGACTGGCATCTCCAAAATATCAGGAATCACTTTAATCCTTTAGCATTCAGATTACTCTGACCAATGTAATGCTTATTTATTCACATGGATTTGAATCAATCATGCATTGTCTCAAGGCTCTGAGATTTCAATGATCAAATGGAAACTGTAGTTGTGACCCCTGTGCCGGTGGCATGTAAAAAGCACCATCCAAACGTGGCTGATTGGCTTCTGTGCCGGTGGCATGTAAAAAGCACTCACTACACTCTCGGAGTGGTTGGCATTAGGAAGGGCATCCAGCTGTAGAAACACTGCCAGATCAGATTGGGGGGCCTGGTGCAGCCACCTGGCTTCCCAGACCCCAGTCAAACCGTCCAACCCATGCCAGCATGGAAAACGGACGTTAAACGATGATGTCTTGAATCAATCATGCTTTATCTCATAGCTCTGAGATTTCAATGATGTGATTGCTCATTTTTAACATGACATTGTAGGCTATGTATAAGAGGCTGGATTTGGTCAGTTTGAACATAAAACATGTGGAATATTTGGGCCAGATATGTCCAGTTTGAATGCTAGAGGGTTAAGCAATGGAAATGTAAATTAGGAAAATGAATGAAAGAATCTATTTTGGTCTTTGGATGAAGCAAAAGTTCTCTGAATTATTTCAGAGAGGGAATGGTATTTAAACATTGTTTGAATCTCTTTCAGCAGTATTAACCTTTGCTGCACAGGAACCAACTATACTTGGTTCCATGCAAATGCACTTGAGACAGGGGACCAAGTTAAGTCGCTTTTGACAGTCAGATACTTTCTGGAATTCTCCACATTTCAAATGACAGAATACGCATAAATCTAATCAGCACAATGAGAACTACTTCCACAAAGTAATTCAGCTAAAACCAGGAATCAAGACAAATGAGGGACTCAGCTCATTAGGGGCATCTTACTCCATTGATTGATTCATAAATATATTTAAAAAATAAAACATATAGAATATTGCAACGTCTTGCAGAACCATTCCAATATTCTTGATTAGAAAAGACATGATTTGAAATGCTGAAGTCATTCGTTTCTGTGTACCTTTCAATTGTCAACAATGATTTAAAATAGGAGATAATCTCTGACACACGTCTGATAATCACACCCAACGTAAATCCTCTTGACGCAACGTAGCTTGTAATTTTCTTGGATCTTTTGAAATTTGATGAGGTTTTCTCCCAACATTTTCTGAGCCTGTCTGTGGTAAATTCCTGCAAGGCCTTTTCAAAGTTCTTGAATGGTTCCCTAAGGAAACAGTTTTGGTTTTACACAATGATTGATTGGTTTCTCGTTTTTTCCTCTTTTCATGTTTAGTTTCTTTCTTTGGCTGAAGAGAAATGAAGAAATACGAAATGGAATCGAGAAAAAATGGAAATACATTATTTTTACATTGTGTGTGTGTGTGTGTGTATAAAGCAGGGAAATAAAACAAGATCTTTCAAAGACTCCCGGAGTGAAATCCTTAACACATAAGAGACTTCCCCTCTTCCCTGCTTTGTCACTGTTAAAAGTAAAGAGAATAGAAAATATCAATTGTATTTGTGTACAATTTTAATTTATTATATATGTCATCCACATTATCATCATCGTCATTTAATGTCTGCTTTCCATGCTGGCATGGGTTGGATGGTTTGACTGAGGACTGGCAAGCCAGGAGGCTGCACCAGGCTCCAATCTGATTCGGCAAGGTTTCTACAACTGGATGACCTTCCTAACGCCAACCACTCCTCCAAGAGTGTAGTGGGTGATTTCTACATGCCACGGCAAGGGAACCAGTCAGGTGGCACCAGCATCGATCACGCTTGAATGATGCTTTTTATGTGCCACTGGCATGGGAGCCCGTCAGGCGGCAATCATCATCATCATCGTCATTTAACGCCCGCTTTCTATGTTGGCATGAGTTGGACGGTTTGACTGAGGTCTGGAAAGCCAGCGGCTGCACCAGGCTCCAATCTGATCTGGCAGTTTCTACAGCTGGGTGCCCTTCCTAACACCAACCATTCCAAGATGTAGTGGGTGCTTTTTACGTGCCACCAGCATGAGGGCCAGGCAGGCGGTACTGGCATTGAGCACGCATGAATGGTGCTTTTTATGTGCCACCGACACAGGAGCCAGTCAGGCGACAATGTTCACATAAAAGTAGAAAAAGATAAATAAATAAAATGAAAGGACTAAAAGGTAAAAAGGAAAAGATACCTAAGCAGCAGGGATGCTGGGGGTGGTGGAAATGTGTGAGCATGTGGGTGTGTTTGTGTGTTGTGGGATGGAGGTGAAAAAAAAAACGAAAATAGAAGCAATTATTGATAGATTCCTTTACCGGGTAGAGGGCTTTGCGAATTTTAACCATTTGCTTTGCTTTTGTTTCCATCAGATCCACGAGATTGTCAATCTCTGTCTCAAGGTCTTCGTGTAACTGGCTCTCATGTGTCTCGTTATACAGTTTCGTTAAATTCTGGTGTTTCCTGTCAATCAAATATTTTTAAGATTCAAATTTAGTCAAAAATGACTGAAACAAGTAAAAGAAATAAAGAATATTAATTACTACTATTACCACTACTACTATTACTACTACTACTATTACCACTACTACTATTACTACTACTACTACTACTTCAGTGAATGTGGATTTACGTCATCATCATTACCATCTTCATCAAATTAAAATTCTACATGTGGCATTGGTTTTCGGAGTGGACAGCCTTGCTATCACCACTTAAATTACAGGGTGGACGGAGTGCATTCTTCCATGCCACCACCACTAAAGAGATTGTCTCACAGAACTCAACCATCCTCTCTACACTCAGACTTTATTTGGAGTTGCCTTCACCATGGTTTACAAAATTTACATTCAGGATGATAATGCGTCAATTCACAAGACTAATGTTATTCAAAATTGGTACAAAGAATACAAGAGCAAAGCAGGCCACATGAACAGATCCTTTCAATCACCAGAACTCAATATAAGCAAACATTTATGGTGGATTTGGGAGCAATAAGTAGGGAGCCACTTCCTTCTGCCAGTGTCACTGAAAGAAGTAAAGCAGGTTTTACTAAAAGAACGGCACAAATTCCCGTAAAAAGCATTCATAACCTTTATGAATTAATTCCTAAATCGAACTAAATTTGTAGCCTGGCACCCATGCCAACGTCTCTTCATTGAACACTAAACTCGGCTTGCGAAGACCTGTCGGGGCAAGCGAAAGCGAAATCATGATGGCACCTGTACCAGTGGAGCGTCAAGAGCACCGTCC
Source organism: Octopus bimaculoides (assembly GCF_001194135.2). NCBI lineage: Eukaryota > Metazoa > Mollusca > Cephalopoda > Octopoda > Octopodidae > Octopus > Octopus bimaculoides. Next base: position 186,854,689 of record NC_068982.1, on the reverse strand, counting down.
GAGCGTGATTGTCGCCAGAGCAGCTGTCTGGCTTCCACGCCGGTGGCACGTAAATAGCACCATTTGAGTGTGATCGTTACCAACGTCGCCTTCTTGGCACATGAAAGAACATTTGAGCGGGTTCGTTGCCAGTACCGCTGGACTGGCTCCTGTGCAGGTGGCACATCTAGCATGGAAAGCGGACATTAAATGATGATGATGATGATGATGATTAAAGCTGTGACTGACGCCAAAGGTAAATCAATTCCATACTAAATAATAAAAATTCCATTTAACAAGATGTTTCCATTATTTTGTCCAGCCCCTGGAGCAATCAAACTTCTTGATTGAGTTATGAAGGTCACAGAGCAAGTCAGAGCCCAACTGATCCTTAATAATGTAGACACGGATGTGATGCAATTCGGCTTTGTCCTTGGAAGTGGCACCACAGATTCAATCTTTCTAGTGAGACAATTACAGAAATACCTGGCTAAGAATAAACTGCTATACTGGGCTTTTGCTGGTTTGAAGAAAGCATTTGACATTCAGTAATCTGGTGGAGACTGAAGAAACTAGGAGAAGACGAATGGTTTGTGCAGGGGGTTCAAGCCATGTAGAAGGATGCACAGCAAGTGAGGGTTGGCAATGACTTCAGGGATGAATTCAGTATGAACATAGAAGTACTTCAAGGTTCTCTCCTCAGTCCTCTCTTATTCATTGGTCCTACAAACCATCACAGTGGAGTTTAAGACAGACTGTCCATGGGAACTCCTATATGATGATCTGGTGCTCATAGCTGAACCAAGAGGGGGAAATAGAGAAGAAATTCCAGGCATGGAAACTAAAACTGGAATCGAGAGGTCTTAAGGTAAAGATCAAGGTTTTAGTAAGTAGGAAAGAAGACAAAACCCTGGTAATTTTAGAGAAATGGCCTCGTTTGATAAATGAAAAAGGAGTAGGAATAAACTCCATACACTTATTTCTTTATTGCCCACAAGGGGCTAAACATAGAGGGGACAGATAAAGGGATTAAGTCGATTACATCAACTCCAGTGCATAACTGGTACTTATTTTATTGACCCCGAAAGGATGAAAGGCAAAGTCAACCTCAGCGGAATTTGAACTCAGAATGTAACGGTAAATGAAATACCGCTAAGCATTTCACCCAGCGTGGTAACGTTTATTCTATACACTGTACTTGATGTAAGCTATGGACACACAAGAGATGTAGAACAAGCACTGGCTGATTATCTGAAAATGTAAGCTTCACATGTGGTAGCAGCACTGGAGCATTTCATATACAAGCATCCAGAAACTGAGTCTCTTAAATGCCCAGATGATTCATTAGAAATAGCTGTGAGCTTTTGTTACTGAGATGCAATTAGCAAGGGAAGTGGTGTCTTTGAAAGTATTGTAGGCACAGTGAGAACTGATTGGAGAAAGTTCAGGGAGCTACAATCACTGCTGATAACAAAAACAAAGAACTTTCCTGTAAGAGTGAAGGGCAGACTGGGTGATGTCTGTGTCAGGACTGCAGTGCTGCATGGTAGTGAGACATGGGCCTTAAATGCAGATGGCTTGAAAAGATTGGAAAGAAATGAAGCGAGCATGCTCTGCAGAATCAGCATGAAAGAGTAGAATGGTGTTGGGTGAAAAACTGGACATCAGAGGAAAGAAATGTGTGAAAGAAAGAAGCTGCTCTGGTATGGACACGTGATGTGTATGGATGAAGGCAGCTGTACAAAGAAGCGGTGATTGCTAAATGTGGCTGGGACAAACTGGTTAAGGCTGACCTTAGGACTCTGAGCTTGATGGAGATGACAAAGGACCGGTATCTCTGATGATATGAAGGCTGGCATGCACAGGCGACCGCTGGTCTTTCATAAACAACCATGCCCAGATTTGTGCCTTGGAAGGGGGAACTTTTTAGGCACAATCCCATGGCCATTCATGACCAAAGGGGGTTCATAAATCCCTTCAGGTAGATGGCCCTGCTCAATCTGGAGAAAAGGTGTAGATAGAAACTCCATAAGATCCACCCAGTGCAAGCTTTGGACACATAAAAGGTGCAGCAACATCAGAGGAAGGTTAACAAGGAAACTTTTGTATGTGGAAGATGCACAGGTACAATAAACACTGAAAATGTGCAGAAAATAGACTCCATCAACTATCGGTGGGACAAGCTAGAGGTAGTAGATAGCTTCTGTTATCTAGGTGATCAAGTTAGTAGTGGAGGTGGATGCTCCAAGACTGTAGCTGAGGATAAGATTAGGCTGGGCAAAGTTCAGAGAGCTCTTACTCCAGCAGGCAACAAAGGGCCTTTCTCTCAGAAGGAAAGGCAGATTGTTTGATGCCTGTGTGCGAACAGCTATGCTGCATGGCAGGGAAACATGGGCTGTGACAGCTTTGGACATGCGTAGGCTTGAGAGAAATGAAGCCAGTATGCTTCACTGGATGTGCAATGTCAGAGTGCATGCTTCAGAGAATGTGAATGTCATGAGAGAAAGGTTGGGCATAAGAGGAATCAGATGTGGTGTGCAAGAGAGATGACTGTGCTGGTATGGTCATGTGATGCATATGGCCGAGGACAGCTGTGTAAAGAAGTGCTGATCTTTAACTGTGGAGGGAACCTGTGGTAAAGGTAGACTCAGGAAGACATGAGAGAAGGTGGTGAAGCATGATCATCGATCTTTGGAACTCACAGAGGCAATGACTGGTGACCGAGGCCTTTGGTGATGTGCTGTGCTTGAGAGGACCCGTCAAGCTAAGTGCACCTGTGCTGGTGGCACATAGAGAACATCTTTTGAACGTTGGGCCTCATGGAGGCAAAGTGGCTGAGTTCCTTTAGAGCATTGGGCCTCACAGAGGCAAAGTGGATGAGTTCCTTTCAAGTGTTGGGCCTCATGGAGGCAATGACCAAGACCTTTGGCATTATGTTGTGCTTGGAAAGAGGACTCATCAAGCTGAGCAGAATCGTAGTGGTGGTGGTGGTGGTGGTGGATATCAGTGTCACACAAATTAACATCCATGCCGGTGGCATGTAAACGCACCCATTACACTCTTGGAGTGGTTGGCATTAGGAAGAGCATCCAGCTGTAGAAAACCATGCCAAATCAGACTAGAGTCTGGTGCAGCCTTCCAGCCCAGTCAAACTGTCCAACCGATGCCAGCATGGACAACAGATGTTAAATGATGATGATGATGATGATGATGATGATGATGATGATGATGATGATGATGATGAAGGGCACAAGCAACAAGCGTGCACAGAACCCAGGACCGTGCAGTTGGTGAGCAAACTTCTTAACACACCATCAAACACAAACAATGGCGCTTCCTACCATGTCAGCTGACAGAATTCTCTTTGGAGTTGAGCAAACAGTTCTTGGAGGTTATTACAGTTCAGCAAAGAAGAACTTGTACAGTCTGTCGACGTGGTACCAGCAATTTGTCTTTTGTTTGCCGAAGAGTCGAGATGATGACATTTGCTGTGTGGTTCCGTTAAAGTGAAAACGTCCTGCATGTTAATGTCGGCACCATTTTGATGGGTGAATGACTGGAAATAGAAAGACAAGGGAGTTATCCTTCAATTTTTTTTATTTGTTTCAGTCATTAGACTGCGGCCATGCTGGGGCATCACCTTGGAGAATTGTTGGTCAAACAGATCGACCCCCACCCCACCAGGACTTATTTTGTTTCTTTTTCGCAAACCCTGGCACTTGTTCTATTGGTTCTCTTTTGCTGAACCACTAAATCACAAGGGAACTAAACAAACCAACACCAGTTTTCAAGCAGTGGGGTGGGGAACACACAAATACACACACACACACATCACCATTTAAAATCTGCTTTCCATGCTGGCATGGTTGGACAGTTTGACAGGAACTGGCCAGCTGAAGGAGTTGCTCAGGTTCCAATTGGCTATAAAAGCATGAACACATACACACACCCCTCTCTCAATATATATATACACGATGGGCTTCCTTCAGTTTCCATCTATCAAATCTACACACAAGGCTTTAGTGGGCCTAAGGCTATTTTAGAAGACATTTGCCCAAGGTGCCACACAGTAGGACTGAACCCGAAACCATGTGTTTGAGAAGCAAGCTTCTTACCAAACAGCCATACATGTGCCTATAATTATGGATAGTACTGAAAAAATTTAATTAGAAAGATTAAAATTTGAAAATTAAAAAATTAAAAGAAATTAACAAACGAATGAACTCAGAAAAATTTAACAACCACCACCACTGCTGGCGCCACCACTACCAATATTATTTGAATAAGTTTGTATTTTGTGGGAGAATGAAAAAACCGGCATTTTGAGGACTGTCTCCAAAATGTCCCTTTAGTCTGAGAGAGTACAATAGTCTTAGATTGAAAAGGTATCCCTAAAATATCAGATCCCTCTCCTGGTTACATCAAACAAACTTATCTAAATTTGTGACCATGTTGAAACGGCCACATTATCTTCAACTACCATAACAGTCCCCACATAAACACAGACTTTGAAATAAAGTTTACTCACTTACTTTTAAGGCCGTCTCTAATCTCTCCATTTGTTTCTTCTCTATTGTTAGGGCTTGTTCCAAAAGCTTAATCCGTTGCTAGAGAAAGAGAAAAATTTTAAACTCCATAAAACAACATAAAATTCAGAGTGCTGATCATCATTGTCATCGTTGTCATCATAATCATCTAACATCTGTCATCCTTGGGCTGGCAAGCTGTACCAGACTCCAGTCTATTTTGGCATGGTTTTCTATGACTGGATGCCCTTCATAAGGCCAACCACTCCAAGAGTGTAACAGGAGCTTTTACGTGCCACTGGCATGGGTGCCATTTGTGACACCGGTATCTGCCATGACTGCGATTTTGCTCGGCTTGATGGGTCTTCTTCTCAAGCACGACATAATGCCAAAAGGTCTCAGTCATTGCCTCTGTGAGGCCCAACATACAGAAAATAAGAAATGGTTGTTTGAATCAAACAATGCGTATTCTACGTAAATCATCATCATCGTTTAACGTCCGCTTTCCATGCTAGCATGGGTTGGACGATTTGACTGAGGACTGGTGCAACCGGATGGCTACACCAGGCTCCAATCTAATTTGGCAGAGTTTCTACAGCTGGATGCCCTTCCTAACGCCAACCACTCAGAGAGTGTAGTGCTGGTGACATGTAAAAAGCACCATCTGAACGTGGTTGATGCCAGGCCCGCATGACTGGCTCCCATGCTGGTGGCACATAAAAATCATCGACCAAACATGGTCGATGCCAATACCTGCTGACTGACCCCCGTGCCAGTGGCATGTAAAAGGCACCATTTGAGCATGGTCATTGCTAATCCCACCAGACTGGCTCCTATGCTGATGGCACATAAAAAGCACCTGTAGTTGGCGTTAGGAAGGGCATCCAGCTGTAGAAACCTTACCAGATTAGGTTGGAACCTGGTGCAGTCTTGTGGCTTGCCTGCCCTCAGTCAAACCATCCAACCCATGCCAGCATGGAAAGCAGACGTAAAACGACGATGATTATGATGATGATGGCGGTTGACAATCGAGAGGAGTTTGTTACCTTCTTCGAAAGAGAGCTCTAGTAAATGAAGTTACTAAATTAATGGAATACTTACTTCAGCTACATTTTGAATAATAGACAGTTGTAATATTTCTCGTTCAAGTCCTGTAATTTGGTCCAGAGATAATTGATGTGGAGATGATTGATGAAGTGCTAAAGTTTTACAGCTCTTTTGATTTTCCAACTCTTTCTGTAGGTTTACCTTGTTTTGCTCTGCCTTCAAAGCCAATTGCTTCAGCTGTTCTAAGTTTTTCTTCAGCAAAATACACCTTGATTTAATTCTGGCTACTGATGCAATTATATCTGGATGAATAGAATAATTTGGAGTATATAATATATATATATATATATATATATACATATTTCATTCAAATTTTTTATGCACGTTTTTTCATAGACAAAAATATGAGGTTTGTTTTATAGCCAAATGTCCTTCCAGTTGCTAACTGTTCCCTGTTTTTCAAGCAAGGGATCTCATACGTTACAAGTTTTTGAAGCAGCAAAGCTGGCAGAAGATTCATTGATAGGAAATGACAACAAACACAGACATACATGCTGTATAGTGAAGCTGTACACCCTGCCTGGTAAAAAAGTGGTAGGATCCAGTCATTATAAAGAGACCAGTAGCTGGTCGACAGGGGAAGGTCAGGAAGGTTGAGAGTATATGTTGATAGTTGTGTCTGCGTTGATATAGTAATTATCCTGTGATACTGAGTGGGCGTTATAACAAACCAATTTTTTTGAGGATGATAACACTGAACGACTGGGGGTCATACAGTGCTAGATAGAACCATTCTATCGACAACTTTGGACGATAACAATATCTGTCAGAGCGACAACTGTCATCAAAAGATAGATACACAAAGTGACAGAAGACTGCTTTACAACAATACATATATGCACACATGCACAATCGCACATAACCTTATTTCATTACTGCCCACAAGGGGCCACATACAGAGGGGACAAACAAACGAATTAAGTCGATTTGATCAACCCCAGTAAGTAACTGGTACTTATTTAATCGACCCTGAAAGGATGAAAGGCAAAGTCGACCTCAGCGGAATTTGAACTCAGAACGTAACGGCAGATGAAATACCGCAAAGCATTTTGCCTGGCGTGCTAACGTTTCTGCCAACTCGTCGCTTTGCACATAACCAGCTTCTTTCAGTTTTCATCCTCCAAATATACTCAAGGATTTGATCAGCCCAAGGCTTAGTAGAAGACACTCGCCCAGGGTGCCACACAGTGGGACTGAACCTAAAACCACATGGATTGGGAATTGAACTTTTGAAAAACACAGCTGATGATGAACAGATGCATGTATCAACATGCTAGTATCTTACCTTGAGGATGAGTCAATCTTTCAACTGTTGTTCCATTCCTTGCACTCTTTTGTGAATGATTTCTGTAATCCTCCGTCTCAGTAGAGACGCACTCTGTGCTATGACTTACAGCTTGGCCGTGTTCAGATTCCAAAACATCAACGTGCTGCTTATATCTTTTTAGACTATTCATTAAAGCTGCAAAGAAACCAACAAAATATAGATGATGATATATATATCTGCCTATGAATATATTAATACATATGTGTGTGCATACATACTAAGTTACCAATAGAGCACTGAGGTTGATGTAATTGACTTACCCCCACACCCAAAACTGCTGGCCGTGTGCCAAAATTTGAAACCAATATATAGATGTAGATATATATTTAGTCTGTTTCAATATCGTATGTATATTAGATAAGTTTATCCCAAAGTGTTACCAGAAGAAATGAGAATAAAACATACAGACGCCTGTCAAAATAAATATGTAGGCTTATATTAACCCATTCATGCCGAAATTTTTCTAGGGAATGAAATTGCCTGAAAATTCACAGAAACTATTATTTTGACCTAAATAACAACTGAAAAGAATTTCATTGAAATCCGTTTGATTCAGATTGCATACGTGTTAAGAACATGTTTCATTTTTTGATACAGATCATACACAAATCACAATTTGTATGAAGTATTTGTTTTATACCCTTATAAATTAAGGGTCAGTTTGAACGGACGATCGGCATGAATGGGTTAAAGTAATACAAAGATAGAGAATGGTTTACCTTCTATGTTTGTTTCAGAAAACGTGTAGACTGGTTTATCAGAAGTCTGATGATCACCATTGATTGAAGGCTTTGTAGTGGGAAGTTTCTTGTAAGAACCAGTGCTAATGTCAAAAATCTGATCTGAATGTGGTCTAACGTCACTACAGCTGGGAGGACTAAATACCTGTACCAAAGAAAACAGAGACTCATGTAACACAACCAAAACTGCACTGGAACAATTGGTCTTCCTTTCCTACTCACTTGGTCAAATTTCACTGAATGAAGGGAAGCAACACAAAGCTGTGAGGACATTCTTCTGTCCTGCAAGGTACAAGGCAACCTCACTCATGTTGGTGCCACAGTAAAATGTATATATATATATATATATATATACATATATATAGCTAGATAGATGCAACCCCATGATTCTAAGTTCAGTCCCACTGTGCAGCACCTTGGGCAAGAGTCTTCTATGCTTGCCCCAAGCCAACCAATGCCTTGTGAGTGGATTTGGTAGACAGAAATTGTGTGGAAGTCTGTTGCACATATATGTATGTGGGGGGGTTACATATCTGCCCACTCTCTTCCCTCACTGCATCACAACCAGTGTTAGTTGCTGATGTTACCTTAATGTAGAGGTTCAGCAAAAGGGACAAACAAAATAAATACCAAACTTAAAAAGGAAAAAGAAGTACAGGAGTTGAGTTATTCAACTAAACCCTTTGAAGTGGTGCCACAGCATGGCCACAGTCCAATGACTGAAACATGTAAAAGAAGGTACTTTTATCTTTTACTTTATCACCACCACCATCATCATCATCATCATCATCATCGTTTAACGTCTGCCTTCCATGCTGGCATGGGTAGGATAGTTTGACAAGAGCTGGCCAGGCAGAAGCCTGCACCAGACTTCCGTGACTGTCGCAGTAGGATGTCATTAGATTGAGCCCATGCTGGAGGACACAAACACACCAACATTGGTTGTCAAATGGTGGTGGGGGACAACCACAGACACAAAGACACACGTACAATATATATATATATATATATATATATATATATATATATGACAGGTTTCTTACAGTTTCTGTCTACCGAATCCACTCACAAGGTTTTGGTTGGCCTGAGGCTATAGAAGACACTTGCTCAAGGTGCTATGCAGTAGGACTGAACCCAGAACCATGTGGCTGAGAAGCAAACTTCTTACCAAACAGCCACTGGTTTCCAAAATATAGATAATTACATGGGTTCTAAAACAGATTCAATTCTTGTAGCACAAATCAATGTTAAATCAATAGAATACTTACTTGATCGACCTTCTGTTTAGTGGTAGTCACTGATGATCTTTTTTCTTCAGGTTCTGTAATATAAAAGTGGAGATTCAGGTGAGGTCAGGTGTGAGGGGCATGAGCTGTTGAGGCACTCGAGTCACATCGTTAGGAAAACTGTTTAGGTTGAACAGCATAGATGAGATTAAAGTTATTATTTGTCAATCATGATATAAGAGAAATTTTTAAAGATCCAAAAGAAGTAGTTTTTAGGGCTTTTGTCTATGTCTGTAATGTAGCAATCATAAGAAAAACTGGCGTCTCATTTTCGTCATCATCATCATTTAACGTCTGCTTTCCATGCTAGCATGGGTTGGACGGTTTGACTGTTTGACTGGGGACTGGTGAAACCAGATGGCTGCACCAGGCTCCAGTCTGATCTGGCAGAGTTTCTACAGATGGATGCCCTTCCTAACGCCAACCATTCCGAGAGAGTATTGGGTGCATTTACATGCCACCAGCACGAGGGCCAGTCAGGCGGTACTGGCAACAGCCACGCTCAAATGGTGTTTTTATGTGCCACCTGTACAGGAGTCAGTCCAGCGGCGCTGGCAACGACCTCGCTTGAATGTTGATGTTATTAGATGTTGTGGCAAGACTACAGCACCCTTTCAATGGAACAGATGGGACCAATTCATATAAATAGTAGCAGTCTGATGTAGTGGGCAGTTTTTACAGTTCAAGTTAATGTGTTGGAAATATTGATTGTTGATTCTTCTTTGCATGTTTGTTACTGCAATTGTTTCTATTTTGTATTGTTATAACACTGTTACAGTGTATTCTTTATTTATTGTCGACAATATCAACAATACTACAATATTGGAGGCACAAGGATATAACATTAAAATACTGAAAATGGAAAGAGTCAATTGTCAACAGAGGCTACTTACCACTCTGCTGAGGTGCCAAGTCTTCAAATGTTTCCTTCCCAGCCTTGTTTTGTGGACAGTTTTTGTAAGCATCTGCTTCAGAGAGGAGTTGTTTATTGCGACTCATAGCGAGATTAAGCTCAGATTCTAGATTCTTCATCTGCTTCTCAAAACTTCTCAAAGCAGTCATTAAAGCTGGAAAGATATCAACGAAATACAAAATATACCTTTAAATCAGTCGTTCTCAACAAGGGTTCATGTAAAATTTTGCCATTAGAATTTATCTACAATAAATTGCTGATACTTCGACAAGACACAAAATATTTTAACACTTATTTTATACAATTCCTAAAAGTATTTAATTATAAAGATGTGACAGGATTTTTTTTAAACATCCAACGGCGCTGAAAAGGAGAGTAAAACAGAAATCTAAGGGATCGATAAGTAAAAATTAGTTGAGAAACACTGGTTTCTATATAATTATGATGATTAAAAATGGCATACAGACATTTCAAATATCATACTGTAACAGAGATAGTGTGTGTGTGCATATATATATATATATATATATATATCATCATCTATATATATATCATCATCATCATCATCATCATCGTTTAACGTCCGCTTTCCATGCTAGCATGGGTTGGACGATTTGACTGAGGACTGGTGAAACCGGATGGCAACACCAGGCTCCAGTCTGATTTGGCAGAGTTTCTACAGCTGGATGCCCTTCCTAACGCCAACCACTCAGAGAGTGATATATATATATATATAAGCACCATTTGAGCGTAATTGTTTACCAGTGTTGCCTTCTAGCATGTTAGAAAATCATCCATGCAGGTGGCACGTAAAAAACACCATTTTGAGGTTGGCTGTTGCCAGTACTGTGTGAGTGGCCTTCGTGCCGGTGGCACGTAAAAGCACCAAGCTGTAGAAACTCTGCCAGATCAGATTGGAGCCTGATGCAGCCATCCGGTTCGCCAGTCCTCAGTCAAATCGCCCAACCCATGCTAGCATGGAAGGCGGATGTTAAACGATGATAATGATGATGAATGATGAAGAACAATTTACCTTGTGTGTTAGGTTTAGGAAAACTGTAGGCTGGTCTATCGGAAGGTTGTTGAGAATCACTGGTAAGAGGCAGCTTCCTATAAGAACCGGTACTTATGTCTTCAAATATCTGCTCTGAATCAGGTTGAAGATCAGAACTGTCAGAAAGATTAGCCATCTGTACCAAAGAAAATAGAAATAATAGAGTAAAGAGTGCTTCACAAAGATTGGTCCAGAAAATTCTTCAGACTCCAAACAACTACTGAACACCTGCAATTCTCAAACGAGACCCAAAATGAAGCATGGCTCCTAAATCAGGTACAGCAGCCACAAACATCCAGACATCTTAGAACACATCCACAGAATATCATATAAGTTATAGGTAAGGGATCACTCACCAAAACGCCCCAACTTCTGAACCACAGAACTACTGTCTCCACCCCCACCCCCTCAGTCTTTTGTACCAATACTATTTGGTAGATTTTCCAATAGAAAATACCCAAAATTTTTAATTGGTCACAGGTAGGTCATGTGGTATCCAGGATGTGATATGAACTAGGGTACCACATGACCCTCTGGTGGGACATATGTATCTAACACTACCTGTGTAACCTTTGCCTCCCATATGGTATAGTGTAAAAATATTACACTGCTCATGTCAAAATTAATTAAGATATTGTATTGGGACCCTGAGATAAAACGTAAAATGAGGCTCGGGAGCCGTGTTAAGATATGAGTGTGTGATTAGAGGGAGATTCAACTATGGTTTCAAGCAGATTTTCAAGCAATTGCATGGAGGCTCCATTAACTGATTAAAATAGCTGAAATCATTCATTTAACAAAGAATATCAATAAATGCAAGTTCTTTAACCCTTTTGTTACCATGTTTCTGTTGAGATGCTTTGTGTTTCTTTCAATTACTTTGAATATAACAAAGAATTTAGTAAAATAACTTAGTTATCATTAAGCTAGTGTTAAGAACATAAATTGTGACAAAGGTTTGGTGGAAGATTTTAATTCAGAACTTATGAAAACAAGACATTTGTACTCAGAGCCAGAACCGGTTTCAGCCAGGTTGGTATCAAAAGGGTTAAGAATTGTTTCTCTATTATATATTTTAACCCTTTCGTCAAACTGTCCAATCCATGCCAACATGGACAACGAATGTTTGATGATGATGATGATAACTGACTGAGAGGGGTTTGTTCCCTTCTTCAAAAGAGAACTCCAGGAAATGGTTTAAGTAGAGAAATTACTAAATTAATAAAACACTTACTTCAACCTGTTTAGTAGCAATCACTGATGATGTCTTTTGTTGAGGTTCTGCAATATAAAAGGATTCCATTTAAAAAAAAATATTGGCTCTCAACAATTCAAGACATTCAAGATCCACCTCACTCATAGGAATCATGGAAAAATGGAATTAAAGCAATGTTTCTGGACACAGGTTTGGTTGTGTGCTGGACAAATTTACTTTGCAATCACGGAGTTCAAGTTCAATCCCATTGTGTGACATCTTCAGGAAATGTCTTTTACCAAATTATTTGGGAGCGTAAGGAGACACAAATACTCATTATTTTCAAGAAAAACTGCCTTATTTAGTGAGGTAGGGAGTAAACAATGTTCTTCTAAATACCAACCCCAATAGAAAGGCATCCATTTTGTCGACAGACGACAAAGGGACAGTTCAAGTAATGAATTTAAATGTTGAATCATTCTTGCTGTCATCATCCTAATCGACATTGGTTTAGATGATGATGATGATAAAATGATTAGAGCAAAAATGATTTAACATTTCAATTCATTACCAGAAGTGTCTCCTTCAGTTAGCAGATCAATTTATCTTAAAGTGCATGGCTGAGTAGTTAAGACATTTGCCTCACAACCATTGTGAGAGGAATTTGTAAGACAGAACCCGTGTCCGCCATCGTCGCCGCCACCACCACCACCATCATCACCATAAGATAACACTTTTTAAAACTCTTACAGAGTAATAATGATTTTTAAGGTATTATTTCCTTTTCGCTCTCTTCCCATTCTCTTTTTTTCCTTTATCCTGTCTACTTACAATTTTCCTCTCACACTCACAGCTTCAGTTTCTTGTCACATTCTCCATCTTCTTCAAACACTTTTATTCAAATTTTTCCATAAAAAATTAATTACAAAGTCTTACTTTGAGACACATGATATCAAGACAATAGTATACACACACACACGCATGCATGTATATAAATGAAAGGCAATCATCAATATATCTCTTATTACCTTGAGGATGGGTCAATCTTTTAACTGATGTTTCATTTTTTCCCCTTTCTTTCCTTTTCTAGTTTCAGCTCAAGAGCTGTGGCACCGCTGTTTGCTTTGCTATACTTTCATTAAACCTCCCCCAATGTGTGGCATTTGGTGAATGGGGGGAGTTTGATGTTGCTGCCCTCATCTGTGTTTCTTGCTGCAAGGTAGGTTCGTCCGGAACTCTTGACAAAAGGAGATCCAGTTTTGTTGCAAAGATGCCTACATCTACCCTGTGTAGGTCCCTCGGGCTTTGTGGAAGGATACGGAAGAGCTATAAGCCCTTGAAGCCCAAACTGTTGCAGTATCTGGTCATGTATCCTGACGGCAATCTTGGAATTTTTGGTACTATGCAGTGGCGCCACGTTCTACTGTTTGCATAACTGACAATGCCAAACTTTGGTACAAGTTCTAGGATTTTCTAGATGTATATCACTGCGTATCTATCCTGCCTTTGTTCTAGGGAGTAGAGTCTTAACTTTTTCAGTCTCTCCCAGTAGCTGACATGTTGCACTGAGACAATCTTCTTCGTGTAACTTTGCTGGATTGCTTGGAGTTCATGAAAATTTTTACCCTATATCTATTTATCAGATCAAAATTACAGAGAATTTTTTGTTATCTGAAATTTTATCTGGTTATACACAAATGTATAAACCACGGCTTTTTGAATAATGAAAGCCTTGTTATTTTCTGTGCCTATGGCAACTTCGTATCTATTGCTTATTATATGAAATGAAATCAATATATCGATTTCGTTTATATTGATTAGAATACTAGAAGAAAACTGCTAGTGTTTGTGCATATATATATATATATCAGAGGTGACTCCAGGTCATCAGCGTCACTTGAGGCTCATCACAGATTTTGCAGAAGACACATGCCTGTTCATAGAATTTCACATTTTTCCACTTTATTTCTAGCTCCAAATGGCTTATTTTTTATATCTAGCACTATGTCTTTCTCCATTTCTAAGTTAAAAGTAAAAATAAGGCAACCTTGCAAAACACAATTGATCTTTACACACAGACGCACCGAATAACAGCAATCAAATAACGACAGCAGAGTACACAACAAACATCAGCGATCTGATTGTCGTCTGTACTCTTGACAAGAGATGCCAGTTAGTCTTTTACACCTACCAGGCTCATTCATATTAGCCTGAACTGCTGGATAAATTTTCATTCCTTTAAGGTTATTGCAGAATGGAGGAAACTTTTCATAGATTGGAATTTGAATCCTAATCTCTATAGAAATTTGCTTCAAGAAAACATTGAATTTGAATTACTTTTAATTTTTACAGTTATAGACAACAACTCGGGCTGTAACTTCTGAGCTCGAGTCAGGCGTGTGTGAACGATGTTGAGAGAATGTCTGCTACGAATGATATTTTTTGACACAGGACACTTCTAAGCCATCGCCAGACGCTGAACGAACACAAATGAACTGTGACCAGGCTTAATAAAAGGAGCCTGAGTTATTGGCTGTAATTATATACTGAAGTCAGTGTTGGTAGAAATTATATCAGCTTGCAAAACACGTTCACTTTACAAAATTTATACTCAGGCTAAGCCCAAACAGCCTGAGTGACAGTTACCACTGATATATATATATATATTTTTATATATATATATATATATATATATATATTCAAGGTGAATATGATACTTAAGTTTAGGCACCAGAATTAAGTATAGTATTATCCATACAATTCCAAAATAAGGTGATTAAAATCAAAATAAGCAACAAGGATATTCAAGGTTAATGCAGTATGATCGTTTCATGCGACTCCATTTATTTAAGCAATGTGAACATTACATCAAATGTAAAATGCAGAGCACAAAGATATAGAAATTTACAGAAATTTCATTTCAACAGAAGGACATATTGTTGTAACTACATTTAAACTCTCCAAGTGGAAGGATATAAAATCAACATTAACCTCATCATTTAACATCCACTTTTCCATGCTCACATTGGTCATGTAGAATCTTCAGCCAAGTACCCACCCTCTCTTGTGTACAAGAAATGTGTAACATTTCCCCACAGCCAGATAGTGTTATATGGAACACCAAAAAGTAACAACATCGCTTGTATGACAGTAATGTTTATCTATAACTATAACATAATGTCAAGACAAGGGTACACACAGTATCATCATTTAACATGTTTTCCATGCTGGCATGGGTTGGACACTTTGACAGAAACTAGCAAGCTGGAGAACTGTGCAAGACTCCAGTCATCTGTTCTGGCATGGCTTCTACAGCTGGATGCCCTTCCTAATGCCGACCACTTTACAGAGTGTACTGGGTGCTTTATACGTGGCACCAGCACAGATGCTTTTTATGTGGCACAGCAGGGATTCGTTTTACACACCTTTTGCTTAAAAAAAACATCTTCTGAGTGTTGGGTCACACAGAGGCAATGACGAATGACCGAGAACTTTGCCATTATGTCATGCTTGAGAAGAAGACCCTACAAGCCAAGTAAAATCGAAGTAGTGGCAGATACCGACGTCACACAAATGGCACCCATGAAGGTGGCACATAAAAATACTCATTACGTTCTTGGAGTGGTCAGGGTTAGAAAGGGCATCCAGCCACAGAAACCATGCCAAATCAGACTGCAGCCTTCCAACTTGCCAGCATGGACAATGGATGTTAAATGATGACGATACAAATGAAAGTTATCAATCAATATGTTATTACCTTGAGGATCGGTCAATCTTTTAGTTGTTGTTTCATTTCTTGAATTGTCTTGTGAATAGTTTTCGTAAGCATCTGTCTCAGAGATGCAGTGTTTACTGTAACTCTTAGCTTGGCTATGATCAATTTCTTCATTTTCTAAATCTTCCTCAAAGCTTCTTAGAGCAGCTCGAAATTCTGGAAAAAGAAAAAAAAATATATATATATATATATATATTTAGATATAGATAAAACTTACTTGGAAAAGGATGTGTGGCGTTCGATCATATAATAATATATAAATATATGCATATATCCATACATATATGTACATACCTACATCTATTTGTATACATACATGCATATATAGGTACAGGACATCAAAAAAACATTAAACACAATGAGAAACGAAAACATAGAAAACAAACTTTTTTCTGAACAATGAAAAAAAACAGAGAAACGAGACATGTAACATAAAGAATACACCCCTTCGTCAGTTGTCCCTGTTCCATCTACTCCGCGTTTCAAAGGCAAGGACAATACGCAACTTCGTTGGAACAGTCCTTCCCGCCAAGCAAATTAAATAAAATTTGGGATATTTTGCGGAGGGTTAAAGTGTTAACAAGAACAGGACAGTGAGAACAAGACAGTAAAGACAAACGGTGAGTGCTGTTAAGCCAAGACGATGGAAAAATTATTATGAACGCTAGGTAGACATGGAGAAGAGACAGAAAAAAACACGTCTTTACTTTAGGAAGGCAGTGGGCAAAAAGAGAGATCCCCTCTCGTCATGTGTCAGCGACGAGAGAGTCAAGGAGGAAGAGTGAGAGAGAGAGAGAGGGAATGGTGAAAGGGAGAGAAGAATAGGGAAAGGGTAGGAGAGAAAAACAGAAAGGATGATATATAAGCAAAATAATTGAGATTCAAATGAATTAGGTACTTAAGCTGAGGCACCAAAAATTAGTGTGGAATTATCCGTACAGTTTCAAAATAAGGTGAATAAAATCAAAATAAGCAACAGGATATCCAGAGGTGATGCAGTACGATCGTTT
>NC_068982.1:186834682-186837767 GCF_001194135.2 Octopus bimaculoides | reverse complement strand
AATCAAAATAAGCAACAGGATATCCAGAGGTGATGCAGTACGATCGTTTCAAGCAACTCCATTTAATTGAACAATGCAATCATTACATCAATTTAAATGCAGAGCTGTCCTCAGCTGCATTATTAAATAGAATTAAATAATAGATTAAATAAATTCTATTTATTTAGGCAGCTGAGGATAGTCCTCAGTCAAATTATCCAACCCATGCTAGCATGGAAAGCGGATGTTTAAACAAAGATGATGATGATGAAATCAAATGGAAATTGTAGTTGTGATCCCCGTGCCAGTGGCACATAAAAAGCACCATCCAAATGTGGCCGATGTCAGCGCTGCCTTGTCTGGTTTTCGTGCCGGTGGCACGTAAAAGTTACGAGGAAATTTGATAAGCTGAAAGCTTCTGTATAGCTAACGGTTAGAGGTGCTATGAATGCAAATATGTATGTGTGTGTGTGTCTCTGTGTCTGTGTTTGTCCCCCATTGCAGCTTGGATAACTGGTGGTGGTATTAAAGATTATTTGCCAACATAACACCGCAGTCTTGGTTTAGGACGAATGTTGCTGCAATTTAGCCCCAGGATACATCATCTCCAGCTGGCTATACGACACGATCAGTGTCCTTATATTTTCGAACAAGGGAATCTAGCACCACCATAAGGACACAGATCATGTCGTATAGCCAGCTGGAGACGATGCCTCTTGGGGTTAAATTACAGCAACATTCGTCCTAAACCAGGACTGCCATGTTATGTTGGCAAATAATCTTTACTCCAAAGTACTGTTGCTGAATATCTCACATTGTGAGATTTACAAATAGTTATTTTCTAATGATGTTGGTATGTTTATATCCATGTAACTTAGCAGTTCAGTAAAAGAGACTGACAGAATAAGTATCAAGCTTAAGAAAAAAACAGATTCGATCAATTCATTCAACTAAAAATTCTTCAAAGCGGTTCCAAAGCATGGCTGCAGTTTAAAGATTGAAACAACAGATAAAAGTTAATGGGGAATGGTTTACCTTGTACTTGATTTTCAAGAGAAATGTCCAATGGTATTTCAATGCTAGAACTACCTGAAAGACTAGACATCTGTATCAAAGAAGAAAAAAAAAAAGCAGGATTATTATTTCGGCATCAGAATGACTGCATCACAAAGACTGGCTTACCTTTTCAGAGCTGGAAAATTCTTCAGTCCTCAACAAACAATACCAAGAATCTAAAGATCTCTGTTAGACCCAGGAAGACCTGGGATGAGGTGATGAAGCACGGCCTTCGAACATGGCATTGACCTCACCGAGGCAATGACTAGTGACCGAGACCTTTGGAAATATGACCCGGCAAGACAAGTGAGACCATAACCCGTGGCCTTTACCTTTCCTTCTTTGGAGACAAAACCTTGCTTGTGAAGACCTGTTGATGCAAGTGAAATCGAAATTGAACCAGACGATTTGACTGGGGACTGGCGAACCAGATGGCTACACCAGACTCCAATCTGATCTGGCAGAATTTCTACAGCTGGATTCCCTTCCTAATGCCAACCACTCAGAGCGTAGTGGGTACTTTTTACGTTTCACTGGCACGAGGGCCAGTCTGGCAGTACTAGCAACAGCCACACTCAAATGGTGTTTTTTTTACGTGCCACCGGCACAGAAGTGAGACTGCTGCTCTGGTAGTGCTGTTAGTGCTCCACTGGCACGGGTGCCAGTCATCAAATTTGGTTCAGTTTCGATCTCACTTGAGTTTAGTGTCCAATGAAGGAAGGTTGGCATGGGTGCCAGTCAACGAATTTGGTTTGATTTTCGATTTCGATTTCACTTGCCTCAACAGGTCTTCGCAAGCAGGGTTTTGTGTCCAAAGAAGGAAAGGCCACACATAAGTTGGCTGGCTTCATCCCTGTTTTTAAAAAAGTGTTTTCAATCAACTAGAATTACATTAAAAATTCAATATGGTCAGACATTTAAACTGCAGAACATCTTAAACGATTCGAAACTGATTTTCTTTCCTTAAATTTTAGAGAAAAGCTTCTCAGGTGGGTTTTTTTTCTTCTTTTTATACGATTCATGTCGCAGCCAACCATATTTAAACTTTCAGCAACAGTTACCTATAATTATATTTTGTGTGAGAAAAGGGCTACTTACATACTGAACTGTCTCCCTCAATACAACACCTCACTCAGTTGTGCAAGTTGCACGGTGACCCCCACAACTGTTTGTACCAGGTAGAAATAATGGGGGTGGGGGGTGAAATGAAGAAAATTTCAAATAGAGAAAAATAGTTTTGAAAACAGCTTGTAGCAGGGGCAAACTGAGCAGTCGGTCAATTGGATACTGCCCGAGGGCCCACACTCTACATGTCAACTCTACTAAATCAATGCTAAGGCGCCTGGTAAACAGTAGTGCCCAAGGATTCTTAATACTCTGTCTGCCCCTGGCTTGAAGGATCAGGTAAAATACCCTTATAAACGCAAAAAAGGTGGCCCATCCATAAAGATATTTTACCTGAATACATAGCTATTTTCCTGCATTCAAGATTTTCTTCATTTCTAAGATACCAACTCACTCAGTGCTTCAGGGTTTGTTTATAAAGACGTTCTAACAATTGAAAAAATATAAATACTCATTGAGTTGCATTTATCAACTGTCCTAACACACACATACACACACAAGGCATACCTACACAAGTGTGCCGCTCCGCGACTTTGTTTCCTCATAACTTTCAGAAAAATAGATATTTAAAAAAATTAAATCTTCTACAAATACCTCTCAGATGGTGTAGATTACGATAATATCGGAATTTAATGTGAAAAATACCTATGTGTACGTTGGGCACGTCTACATACATACTGAGTCACACAAATTTTTCGAAACTTCAGTTTCATTTTGTAGATACACGTGTGTATCAGTATGTATGTATTTTTACGCGCCCAACAAGTTTTTTCCGTTTCATATTGAATTCCAATATAACCGTAATCTTCACCAATTAAAATATATTTAAAGAAAATTTCATGAAAAAAAAAAAAACATTTCAGAAAGTTGTGAGAAAATAAAGAGACGTGTGAATTTTCTGAATCTCTTCTCTCCACTCTCGAAA
>NC_068982.1:186833085-186833926 GCF_001194135.2 Octopus bimaculoides | reverse complement strand
CTGAATGTTGGGAATAATTTCATGACTGGAGACGATGTTTCCAAGGAGATTTCAAAACGAGCATCAATATAACAATACTTACAATTAAGGTAGAATGATAATTACTTATAAACTTTGTGTCCAGAATATAGGAATATTTTGATAGCGTCAAAGTGGCGTATATTTGTCATTTCAATATAAATTACGTCCACATTCAGTTAAATATGTTTGCCAACAAATGATATAAACATTAACAACTTTACTGAAACTTATTTATGCCTGTTGCTAAGTTGCTTACCTCTCCTGTGTTTCTTGCTTCTCCCATTACCTCCCCTGATTATTATCATCATTTTTGGCGCCTTTTCTTTTCTTGTCGTCAACTACAATGAAAGATTTTCTTTGTCAAAAATATGTATTTTCCAGGCCCAAAACAGAAATTCTAATCGTACATGGAGAGTCATAGTTTTATGAAATTTTTTTTAAACTTCAAACAATAAACTAATCAAATATCTTTAAATAATTGTTCAAATGCGTTTTAATTCGTTTCAACGGTGTCAATAACACCAATTTGAATAGTAGACGGCGGCGGTGGTGGTGGTAGTTCTCGTCTGCTGCTGCTGATTATGTTACCGTTGTTGCTTTCGGTCGTCTACGTTTTAATGGAGCATCAATGATATGAAAGTCACTGGTTTGGGACCAGTCATTAGAATACATACATGCGTATATGTATAAATATATATGTACGTATACATATATATATATACGTATACATACATGCATATATAATATATATATATACGTATACATATATGCATATATGTATAAATATATATATATATATATATATATATATATATATATA
>NC_068982.1:186829101-186832849 GCF_001194135.2 Octopus bimaculoides | reverse complement strand
ATGCAATATGAAGAGCAATCTTCAGCTGCACGAAAAAATGTAGAAAAAAAGACATATTACAAATGTGGCAACATATTAAAACCAAGTGGGAGAGAGCAGAGGAAGAATATATAAGTCCATCTTGACATAGCAGGGTCTATCAGGCTAGTCCTCTGCTCTCTCCCACTTGGTTTTAATATGTTGCCACATTTGTAATATGTCTTTTTTTCTACATTTTTTCGTGCAGCTGAAGATTGCTCTTCATATTGCATCTAAGGTAATGCTCACATTACTGAAATAAATTGAAGTAGCATGAAACGTGCGTACTGCAATCACTTTTGAAATCCGTGTTGCTTATTATTTGATATATATATATATATATATATATATACACACACGTGTATGTACACATTTTATTTAAACTTCAAAATTATCTCAGAACTGTTACAAATTCTTTTACTTCTTTCAGTGATTTGAATGTGGCCATGCTGGAGCACCTCTTTATGTATTGGGTTGTCCGGAAAGTTCTTGCCGATGTTTAAAGGAAAGAAAAAGGTCAATAAATACTTGCCATTACATTTTTAATCAACCAAATATGAACCATTGTGTTGCACAATGCATCTCCATCTTTCCTTTAACTTGAAAATACTCTCTTCCCAGAAATGCGGTGGTTTCATGGCAAAGAATTCATCAAGGTATCTTTTTACGTCATCCAAGGAATTGAAAGTTTTACCATTAAGACTATTCTGCAGAGACCTGAATAAGTGAAAATCCGAAGGTGAATATGGAGGGTGGGGTAACACATCCCAGCCGAGCTGCAGCAATTTTTGTCTGGTTCCCAAAGAAACGTGTGGTCACCCCTCCTGTTGGCCAATTCTGGACGTTTCTCTCGAATTGCTGCTTTTAACTCATCCAGTTGTGTGCAGTATTTCTCAGAATTAATTGTCTGGTTACTTGGGTGAAGCTCATAGTACAGAATTCCTTTCCAATCCCACCAGACACAAAGCAAGACCTTTTTAAGGTGAAGACCCGCTTTGGGGGTGACTAAGGGTGGCTCATGTCGTTCACTCCAGGATCGCTTTCTCTGAACATTTCGGTAGATAATCCATTTCTCATCACCTGTCACAATTTGCTTTAAAAAAGGCACGTTTTCATTACATTTATAAAGCGAATCACAGATGGAAATGCGATCCAAAAGGTTCTTCTCACTCAACTCATGTAGTACCCAAACATTGGAGCGATTTGTGTACCCAAGCTTTACCAGGTGCTCATGAACGACAGATTCTCATAGGAGCAGATGGGTTACGCTCCGACCCCACGAGTCCCAATCCCCTACTGGAACCTTTGTATACAGACTTATGACACGTTCACGAGGAATCTTTCATTCCCAGCACCCCCACAACATGCAACCATCTTTCTTTGAACATTTTCTCTGACTGACTTTTCCCAGTTAACCTTTGCTCTTGCCACCTTCTCGTAAACCTTACTGGTTTCACCTACCCTCTGTAAGTGTTCCATCTTGGTTACGATAATGGTGATGTCATCTACATATGCTGAAAACAGCTGTCCCCCTCGGGATGCCACTCAACTTTCGCAGTAACGGCTCTAGGGCCATCACATACAAAATCATCGAGAGTGGACATCCTTGGCAAACTGAGCGCTTGATAGAGAACGGCTTAGAAAGAAAGCCATTTGCCCAAACAAGTCTGGCATGCTTTTGTACAATTCGTAAGGCAAACCTTCAAGTCCCGGCGCCCAACCAACTTTGCAGTCAGCTATAGCCTCTCTCACCTCCTCAGGTGTGATTGACCCTTCACAGCACTCAGCATTCTGTCCTGAGAGATGCGGCAGCCCGGCAAGGAAGTCCGAAAGGTTCAACCTACTATCTGGTCCATCGCCCCTCCTGAAAAGCCTTACACATCTCATCGGGTTCGTTCACAATCTCGCCTTGTAGGTTCTCCAAAGATGGAATTGTAGAATCATTTCCACGTTGGGTTTCCACCACTCGGGCCCATCCAGCAGCATTGATCCCCTCACTCCCCATTGCATGAAGTCTAGCCCTGATAAAGTATCCCATGTGTTTGGCCTCGAGGTGCTGGTTTAATTCCAGTCTCTTAGCCTTCACCTGAGCAGCACTACCAATCAACACAGCTTCCTCAACTAGTTCTAGTTCCCTCTTATGCTCTCTAGCCACTAAACCTATGCTATATCTAACAGACTCAAATTTAATGGCTCTTTTGAGGGTGTACCGCCATTTATTATTAATGATGGTACCTGTTAAAGCCCTCTGTATCAGTAACTTAATCCGAGTCCTGTACTCCTCAATTGCCAAAAGGGACTTATTGAGTTTCCAGTAACCGGATCCTCTATTCTGTAACTTATCTAGGTTCAGCTTACAAGTGACCAATTTATGATCACTGTAGCTGACCAAGTGGAATTGTGGACACTTAGCTATGTCTCTGTCTATTTCTCTAATTAGAATCCTATCTATATATGACTTAAAAGACCCCTCACCACTTAACCAATGTCCACAATGGGGTGTTCGGGAATTCAAGTCTGTATGGATCCACCAGCTGAAAGTGACTTAGTAGATCCCGGAAGCCGGCATTCGGTACCCTATCTGAGTTTGAGCCAACATTATCCACGCAGCCAGCTCACTTATTCATATCTTTACTTCATTGGACACTAAACTCTGCTTTCAAAGACCTGTTGAGGCAAGTGATTTTGAAATCGAAATCAAACCAACTTCGACAACTGGCACCCATCTCAACCTCTCCTTCATTGGGTTGGGGCAAGTGAAATCGAAATCGTAATTGAACCGTATTCGATGACTGGCACCTGTGCCAGTGGAGCACTAACAGCACTGTCCGAGCGTGATTATTGCCAGAGCAGCTGTCTGGCTTCCGTGCTAGTGGTCCGTATATAGCACCATTTGAGCGTGATCGTTATCAGCGTCGCCTTACTGGCACTTGTGCCGGTGGCACATTAGAAAATCATTCGAGCGAGGTCATTGCCAGTGCTGCTGGACTGCCTCCTGTGCAGGTGGCACGTAAAAACACCATTTTGAGCGTGGCCGTTGCCAGTACCGAGTGACTGGCCCTCATGCCGGTGGCACGTAAAAGCAACCACTGCACTCTCAGAGTGGTTGGCATTAGGAAGGGCATCCAGCTGTAGAAACTGCCAGATCAGATTGAAGTCTGGTGCAGCCTTCTGATTCACCAGTCCTCAGTCAGATCGTCCAAGCCCTGCTAGCATGGAAAGCGGACGTTAAATAACGATGATGATCGTGAATGGTGTTAAAGTCTCCTAACAAAACCAATGGGTACGACGTACCAAGAAACTTTTCTAGGTCTCGGAAATACTCAGACTAACCATTATTGGGGGCGTAAATTGCCACCAGTCCGACTTTCCTACTGTTCTATGTGGCAGTCTCCTCACTGATATTTCATCAATTCCTGAACTACTAATCTTCACTATGTAATTACCACATCTCACCTTTAATCTACCTTTACCAATTATTTCACCTGATTTACCTCTTCTTCTTCTTCTTCCTCTTAAGGACTGTGTCAAGTCCTCATTAAAGGCCTGTGATATGCAGGACACTGACTGGGAGAACAATGCCTGTCATCACTACGGATGGAGGAAGCAGGTTAAGGAGGGGATCGACACTTTTGAGAGAGCACGTATCCAGCATGAAGAACTTAAGCGAGCTGCGCGAAAGCGCACGGCTCGTATAGTGAATGGGGAAAGCTTAATCTGCAATGTTTGC
>NC_068982.1:186823074-186828981 GCF_001194135.2 Octopus bimaculoides | reverse complement strand
ATATATATATATATATATATATATATATATATATATACACACACACACACACACACACAAACATGCATATTTAAACATTATATACACACACACACATATATATATACACACACATGTATATACACATTTTATTTAAACGGCAAAATTATCCCAGAACTGTTAAACATTTTTTTTTACTTGTTTCAGTGATTTGAATGCGGCCATGCTGGAGCACCTGTTTATATATATATATATATATATATATATTCAAAAGTGAATTCATATTTATGTTTATAGCCTTATTTCTATACATTCCTAAATATGTGTGTATATATATAAACACATGTATATATACTACATATAAATATACACACACACACAAAGAGAGTGTGTTGAGGAATGTTACAACACTAATTGTTATTGTACAGAATATAATGCAGGTTCAATTCCCGGGTGAACCCATTTACAATAATAATAATAAGAAGAAGAAGATTGAAGTTTAATATTTCTGGAAATATTTATTTGTCATAATGAAAGAAAGCAAAAGGTTGACGTCCAGGAATAATTCCAAAAACCATCAAAGAATTTTCTGAAATATCAAAACCAAGAACTTCAACGACTTCATTTTCATCCCAACTGAGGAGTAAATATTTTGGATCCTTTTCAGATATCAGGATTTCATTATCTTCAGACGTTTCCTCTTCAATAAGTCGCGGTATTTTGTAAATATTGTTTTCGGCACCTGTTATATAAACACATTCACCAATTGTGGTTAAATGATGTCTTGCAATATAATATGATGAAGTAGAATACATTCTTCCTAGTATTCTTATCTTCCTCACCAATGACTTTTCCCTGAACAATTCCACAACACACAAATCAGAGCACCATGCTACATGCAACCCCGCCTTCTCCCTCTTCATAACAACAACATCACCAAAAGATGTGACTGCCACATTATCCACCCCTTCATCTCCTTCCAACCTTAAATATCTCCACGTCTCCCCACGACACACTTCATCTTTACATTTCCCATCTTTGATATCAACCACATCCACATAATAAGAGTCAAAGGTGTTGGAGTCTTTGCAAATGTAGCAATCCTTGTTGTTCATCCATATAATTCCGTATTTCTTGTTTCTCTCTTCTTGAGTCATGTCTCTAATATAATGACCATCACACACCAGTTGATTGTCGTTGTATTTATAAATCCTGTTGTAGTATTTCTCAGTTCTGATGGTTTTTAAACAACGGAGATCCCTGTTGAAGACCCTCATTTCTCTACCAAAGGCGACAATGAAACATTCATCTGTCCACCGACATATGTCCAGTGGTAATTGTTGTTGTTGTTCATGTTGAAGTATGTCCACTGTTGTTGTTGTTGTTCTGATTAAAGTGACACTTTCTCGAAATATCAACACACTCACATTCTCATCTAACTTAATTAGTTTACTGTTCTAGTCCCTAATGTCCTCATAATCATAAGTAACAGGTTCCTTGAATGCAGGAATGGAAAGAGGGACCATTGCTGTTCTATATGGAAGTCTCCTCACTGATATTTCATCAATTCCTGAATTACTAATCTCCGCTATGTAATTACCACATCTCACCTTTAAACTACTTTTACTAATTATTTCACCTGATTTACCTCTTCTTCCTCCATCTCCTCCATTGTACTTCAATTTATTAATTAATTCATTACTGAATATTTCCTTGTTCGTTTCAGATGTAATGGAAGGGAAATGAAGACCAGAATCAAGATTTAATAACGACACAGATTCCAGAATGTTCGTTTGATCCCCATCAATCTTTATGCAATGACATTCAATCAATTCAATATGGACAGACCAGTAAATACCCACCACTTTTCTCCATATTACACCGTAAGGGATGTGACTTGGCCAAACTTTAGATTTCTGCAAATCTTTTCCATTCAGTTGAAATATTTCTTTTCTTTTAGGAACCGTGGTCATTATGTGTGTTTCTTGTGTAAAACACACACCACAAACTAAACTTGCAACATTTCTGTGACATAGCAACTCCCCGTCTTCATCAAATATTTTAACATTTCCATTATTGGCTTTTTCACACACAACTGTCTTTCCTTCATCAGAAATATCAAAATCTTTTACTTGAACAGGAAATTCGTCTGTTTGTAAACGAGCAACCGGGAAGCTTTCTTGATTCACCATAAACAACCCTTCAACATACATTTCATCCTCTCTCAATCCCCATTTGGGGACTCCAACAACCCTTGGTCCTTTACAGTTTATACTGAAGAAATATACTTGACCTTTATAAATTCTTTGATTTAAAAATATTTTCTTGTATTCCCCAGTCTGGGTGAAATACAAAATGTTTTGATATTGAAATAAACCTGAATATTTCTCCCATTCACCATGAATGTACAAAAAACCGCCATCAAATGTTATCTTGTGATCATCACCATAGCAATGAAACCGCATGTAGTGAGTGACCGAATGTAAATATTGACCATCACTGTTGAAGAAAATGACAAATCTCATGTTTAAGACAGCAATGACATCTTCAGCAGTAACATTAATATCCTTAATGTCATCACGTGAATACTTTCCATCTTCTTTTCTCCATATTAATGGTTCAGGTATGTCTATTTGTTTTATTTCCTTCACATTCGAATGTATATCATCAACAGCAATGACATACAAATGATTTCTATCTCTCCATTTACTACAAACCAGTTGATTGTTTGATAAAGAAGCCATGTATTCATATTTATTTCTCGTTTGGTAAATTACCAACAACAATGGAAATTCCACTTTTAATGTCAACAGTTGGGATTTATCATCACCATCATCATCAGCTTCATAATCCCTCTCCGTAATGACCAGTGTGTTTGACTGCCATCGACACATTTTAATATAATAGTAATCATTAAATTTAATTGAATCCAAAAGTTGACAATCCAATGTGAATATCTTAAATTTTCGATTCTCCTTGTCCCATCCTGCAATCAGATTATTTTCAGTAATTACCAAAGGATTAATCCACAATGGTCTTGTGTCTCCCAAATGTTTAGGGATATGAATATGTTTGGCTTTATCAGAAACTGCCAGGTCTTGTAGATATAAAGTAGAAGATAACATTTCACTGACAGAAATGCATCTGGAAAATACATCTACCAGGTCGATATAATAATTAAATTGATTATTTATAACGAGATCATTAACCAACAAATTATGATCGTTTATAGCAAACATACGACTGCTGTCTACAAGATAAACAAACATTTGGTCAATAGATCCACCATAGAGATTGGAGGGACGTTTCACTTGGGACATTAAAACACTGGGGACCATCTGATGACTGCCATGACCATCACCACCTATTCTAGTGTTGTACTGAAAAGCTTTTCCCCTAGTAACAATTAATAGCTTTTCTGTTTTCTTGTCTTTTGATAATGATTTCACAAAAAAAGGGATATTAATTCTATGAATTGTTTCAACTTGATTGTAATATTTAATGGCTAAAATATCTAAATGTGATGGTTTATCACAATAACAAACAATTTCACCTTCACCCATCTTACACACCCGTACATAAGGCTGCCTTAATGATACACTTCTCACTGTCTTTGATAGGTTTCCGATGACCCTTAATTGTTTCTGTAGGGGTAATGTGACACCTATTTGATGAGAATCCCATCGACATATATCTGTAGCTGTAGACGGCAGAGATAATCTGGACACAATGTCTCCTTCATTAGAAATGTATAACAAGCAATCATGGTTGATGTCGGACACCACCAACTGTCCATTTGCCAGTTTACATATTTCGCCAATGACAAGTTTTTTGTCATTCTCCTTTTCTTTGAGTCGTATATTTAGATTTCTGATATAAGGATTTCTCGTGTGCAAACAACAGCCAGACGACCAGTCCTGATACTTGTAAAGAAGAATCCTGTTGAGTTGAGTGTCCGGTACATAAACAGTTCCTTGGAAAACAGCAATGTGAGGGTGAACAGGGAAAGCAGTTGCCACTGCCATTTCGTTTCTCCATATATATCATAACATATCAGAATAGAGTGTCTCTTGAAGAGGACATAAAAATAAACATTATCAGAGTAGATGCGATGAGGGTAGCCATAGAATGGAAGGTATTTATGAAAAAGCTCTTCACCACATGTGGAATAAAATACCATTTTATTTTCGCTTCCATTTACGACTACAAAATTAATTGGAGTTGCAGCAATGGTGACATTATAATGTCCTAGAGAAACTCTTTCTATAATGTCAACTTTATCTTCGTTGATCAAAAGGATATGGACCTCATTTTTGTTTTCAGTGGTGGTCACAGCTAAACACTTATTTGATACAATATGACATATTTTCATGTAATCAGTTTGGACCTTTATTAAAGGACCTTTTCTTAGTTCAGGACAGGTGATACACTGAAATCCTTTCATTTCACGATAAAATACCAGGAATCTGTTTGCGTTTATTCTACAACAGAAAGAAGGAAGCTCAAGGAAAACTAAATTATTTTGGTTAATTATTTCCCCAGTATCAGTGAATAATTTGGCTTTTTTGTTTCTGCAAATTATTAATATAGAAGATATAGACATAGGTAGAATATTTGTAATGTTGCAGTAATCCTTAATATCAATATTGTCTTTCAAACTGGGGGTATGTAGCTGGTGGTTGTATAACAGTTTGGGCCAAAAGTCTTTATTTATTTGAATGACATGTGGTTTGCCAAAATAATCTGTGACCAAAATGGTATTTTTACCAACAGAAATAGTGTGGCATTTCCTGCCAATGTCCCTCTTTGTCACACTACCTTTAGCTGAAATTTTATAAATAATTTGTCCCTGGAGTACATAGAAATAGCTTTGGTACAGAGAGATTTTACTTGGGAGGTGCCGAGAATAGGTCTCTACCTCCCATAACTGTTGGCCATCCATCTTATAACAGATTACTCTGTTAATACTGGAAAATGTAATTAAAAGTATATTCTGGATGCCTACAGCAATATCTGTAGGTGTTTCTTTAGTCGTGAATTCATGTCGAATTCTTTTATCATCCCAATCAATTTGGTAAATAGTTTTACCAAACATTTCTACACCTATAAATGTAGAATGTTCCAAGTAAGCAACCAAATGTAACCCCAACTGTATTCTTTTAATCTTGAAACTTGTGGGGCTGATAATAAGAATCATTTTTTGGAAGGGGAGGGTTGCTAGAACCATCTCTTGACCGATTCTGGTGAAACTGGTGACAGAAGATGGACAATGGACATCATTTCTATCAGTCTCTTGTCACACAACATATTGTCATACAATGGCGGGAATAGGTTACCACTCCCTCCTGTATGATAATGGTATTGGCTATTATTGTGCTTTTATTGTCAAATTCTTCTCCAGATTCCTTGATCTTTGCTTCTCTGGTCACAACTGGGCAAAGAGGCCGAAATTTTGTGGTTATTTTTGGTGGATCAATGGCTTTGTGGTTGTATGGGTTACAGGTGACATAAATGTCAAAGAGTCTTTGTTGAAACCAATCAAGGTTTTGGTGAACAAAATCCTTATTTTGTTTTGTAAATTCAAGAAATCTTTGCATTTTACGTTTGATTTTACGTAAAATACAAGATCCATCTAAACCCATGAAGTCCATGTGATTACACTTATCTTTTACATAATCTATAAATGTATTGATGTGGTCTGTTTTGATTATTGTTTGGTAACATGTCACAATATGAAGAAAATTTGGTAACATGGACATTTCCCATTCTTCAGATTTCTTTGTGTCTTGTGCTTCCTGTTCTTCTGTTTTCTTTGTGTTTCGTGTGTGTAATATTTGGGCAAGAATTAATGTAGTTTCCTTAGAAATCGATGTTGTATCACAGTCTGTGGCAGGGATGAGAGCCAACATTTTGTTTTCTTCATTAATC
>NC_068982.1:186822354-186823064 GCF_001194135.2 Octopus bimaculoides | reverse complement strand
TACAGATATTATCGATAGAAATTATAGCCAGGACTGATTTCCTGCTACAAAATTTCATATCGAAACGTCAGACGGAAACAAACAATGAGATCAAAGACAAAAACATCTGTTGTTTGTTCTCATTGTTTATCTCATCGCTTCTTTACATCTGACATGTTGATACGAAATGTTTTAGCAAAAAATCAGAGCCAACTATAATTTCTATGGAATCATCATCATCATCATCATCGTTTAACGTCCGCTTTCCATGCTAGCATGGGTGTCAAAAGAATAATATGAAAAGCACAGCTAACACAATAGAATGTGGTGTTGACTTATAAAACGATTTAATATATTTTACAGTAATTTATGGTTGCATAATGAAATACCATGTCCCTACAAATCAGGAATATAAGTATTATTAATAATTATATGCACTGGAAATGTGATAGTCATAGATGACTTGGTTTCCATTATATTTATCTGGATTAAGAGATATCAATAAAGCTGGAGATGAAACTGTTCTTAACCTGACAAATGCTGTAAATCTCTCAAGATTTCAATATAATCCACACAATTATCATACACAACATTGATTAACTTGGAAAGCTTATCAAAGATGGGCTTTCATATAATCACACTGATACACAGCATGTTGAGAGGATCGTTATTATTTGTTCCTGATTGAGATAATAAAGATTGGTTAATGAATAAGCCCAATTAACAAAAGG
>NC_068982.1:186816436-186822225 GCF_001194135.2 Octopus bimaculoides | reverse complement strand
CCCTACAAATCAGGAATATAAGTATTATTAATAATTATATGCACTGGAAATGTGATAGTCATAGATGACTTGGTTTCCATTATATTTATCTGGATTAAGAGATATCAATAAAGCTGGAGATGAAACTGTTCTTAACCTGACAAATGCTGTAAATCTCTCAAGATTTCAATATAATCCACACAATTATCATACACAACATTGATTAACTTGGAAAGCTTATCAAAGATGGGCTTTCATATAATCACACTGATACACAGCATGTTGAGAGGATCGTTATTATTTGTTCCTGATTGAGGTAATAAAGATTGGTTAATGAATAAGCCCAATTAACAAAAGGTAGGTTCACCTAAATTATATTTAATATAAGGGACAATGTTTGGGTAGCAATGAGAAAGACGTGTTTGTATGAAAAAGGGGTTTGGCAGGTGAAAGGTCTTTATGAAAAAGGGCTTTCGCAGGTGAAGAGGGGTTTTGTGTTAGGTGAGGAGATATAACTTGGTGGAGTTTATTATGAAGTATTGGGGGTTTAGTGAGGTGGATTAGGAAATATTGGTGGGGTGTTTAATGACATTCTAGTGACTCATCATCATTAGAATGATCCTCTACCTCCTCTTTGGTCTATAAAATAATGACTGTTAATCTACTGAACCCAGGAAGAATGAAAAGTAAAAGTGACCTTCTTCAGGATGTCAGCTCTTTGAATATACATGGACTAAACAACAATATATTTTTGGAAAAAGCTGGATAAGGCTGTGTTGTTGTTATTGGTGTTGTTGTTGACAACTAAGTTTATAAAGAGAAAACCAGATAATTGCAAATATTTCAACTGTAAAATAATATTGGAATTAATACAAAAACTCTCATAATAATTATATTAGATTTTAATCTAATTGTGTTTGTATTTATATACACATGCATACATATATATGAATGAAAGTGTATAATATATACACAAGGATGCACATATGTATATTTATACATCCATATGTATGTATGATCATCATTTTACCCTCACTTTCCATGCTGGAATAGGTTGGATGGTTCAAAGAATATTTTGCCTGAAGTTACATTTTCTGATTTTCTTTCTACAGCTGGATGCTCTTCCTGACACCAACCACTGCACAATGTGCACTGGGTGCATCTTATGGCGCCGTCACTAGAGACGATTGCCATGTCCTTGACAAAACTAAAGGTTCCCCTCAATCTCTGGGCTTTACATATACCTTGGGATGAGGGTAATAAATATATGGAAAGGAGGGGTTGAGTGTTGGGGACAGACTCAGGGAGGTCCAGTAACATCCCTAGTTTCATTGGAAGAATGGTGAAGAGAAGAGATTTACAGCAATAAGATAGAGTAAAAAGAAGGGAGAGTGATTGAGAGATGAAAGATAGAGGTAGGGGTGATAGGGGCATGGCAGTAGGGTCACAGGTGACAGTAACATGGGGGATATGAAGGATGTGTGATATTGGAAGTGAATGATAAGTTATGTGTATTAGAGGGGTAAGTGATAGGGATGTGTGTATTTGGTGTTAAGAAGATCATCCAGCTGTAGAAATCTTGCCAAATCTTTCATTGGAGCTCAGCAAAGTCCTCTGGCTCACTGCTTCCTCTTCAACTGTCCTACCCATGCCAGTTAGGGAAGATGGATGTCAAAACCTTTATAATACATCAGATGATGTATTTTCTTTTCTGTGTTTTCCCTCTCATAATTTTGTTTTGTTCCTTGCCAGGTTCTTGTGAGTCCCACTCAGTCAAGTCTATGACTACACTCGACAAGTTTCACCAATCCTCACCTGGTTTCAAGCAAGAGAATATTTCACCAAGTTCTTCAAACATGAACAGCACAATGGTTGGATATGTTTTCTGGTGGAACACTGCAAACAAACGACACTGTTTGACGTGACATTTGTTTATAATTAGCATCTGATGTCAAGACAAGGAGACATGGGTAGACATATGCACACACACACACACACACATGTATACACATACAAGTACAAATGTAGCTATGCATACATGAATATACACACACACACACATATATATATATACCATAGGCTTTATCAGTTCCTTGTACGAAACCCACTCACAAGGCTTGGGTCAACCTGGAACATTAGAAGAAGTTACTTCTTTAAGGTGCTGCAAAGTAGGACTGAGCCTGAGACCACAAAGTTGCGAAGTGAATTCCTTAACCTTACAGCCATGCCCCCATCTGTTTTTGGTGATATTTTGAAGATAATAACAAAAATAATCCTTTCTACTACAGGCACAAGCCTGAAATTTTGGGTGTGGGGACTAGTCGATTACATCAGACCCAGCCCCTAACTGGTTCTTTTTTTATCAATCCCAAAGGGACGAGAGGCAAAGTCGACCTTGGCAGAATTTGGTGGAATAAGTACCAGTTACACAACTCCAGTATGTAACTGGTACTTATTGACCCCAAAAGGATGAAAGGCAAAGTCGACCTTGGTAGAATTTGAACTCATAATGTAGCAGCAAACGAGTAATAATAATAATAATAATAATAATAATAATAATTATAATAATAATGGTTTCAAATTTTAGCACAAGTCCAGCAGTTTCAGGTGAGCAGGTAAGTTGATTACATCAACCCCAGAACTCAAAAGAATAGAAGTTGACATCGGCAACATTTGAACTCAGAACATAAAGACAACCAAAATGCTGCCAAGCATTTTGCCCAGCATTTTTTGCTGGAGCTTAGTGTCATCAGCAAATATTTTCACTTTGCAGTGATTTATGATGCTGGAAAGGTCAGCTCCTGACTCCATACGGATTTATAGTGGCAGAGCTGATGCTGAGAATGGCCAATGAGTTGGTGTTGACAGCAACAACAGAAGCACAACTGCAGTGACTGGATGGGCGTGTCTTTGAGACTGGAGCCTTAAACAGCTGAAAAAGTGGTAGGGACAACTACAACAGTTGTTGCAGACTTGATAATATAGACAAAGAGAAGAACAATGAAAGAGGAAATGGATGAAGAGGAGGCATGTAAATAAACACTGGGTCTACATTGATGGAAAATAAGTTGGAAAACAGCCTCAGAAGATCTGACCTCTGTGGCTGTGTTTAAAATCGAAAGTGGTCAACCAGATGACATAAGATGTAGAATGACTGGAAGACATTTGAAATCTGGGGGGTGAGCCTTTCTCTCTACATGTGTAACCTCTGCCAATGTCTTCCACATAGAAAAAAAGAAGTGGTTGAAGGGGAAGGAGAACAAGATGAACACAACAATAATGATGACAAATCTACTCCAGTACTTGATTGGTTCTTTATCAATCATAATGTAAAGTAAAGCTGCCCTCACTAGGAATTGAACTCAGGGCACCAGAGCAAATACTGGAAACAGTCTTTTTGTAAAATGTGTTAATGCCTTTGCCAACTGACCCCTTTTTACATGAATAAGTTCACTTGTATTAGTGTTTGATTTCTATGAATATATTATTGTTTAAACGAGCATCATTAGAGAAACATAGCCAGGTCATACTTAGGCTAATTAATAACAAATGATTGATTACATTATACACAGGTGTATGTTCATTGGTATATCTGATGTTACCTTGGAATTCTTTAA
This sequence comes from Octopus bimaculoides, assembly GCF_001194135.2. Lineage (NCBI taxonomy): Eukaryota > Metazoa > Mollusca > Cephalopoda > Octopoda > Octopodidae > Octopus > Octopus bimaculoides. The sequence goes on along the minus strand of NC_068982.1, from coordinate 186,818,629 downwards.
TTTTGAAGAAATATACAAATTTACAACATAGATTATTATTTCAAATACAATATTTAAATGTAATTAATAAAAATATATTAAAAATATAATCTTTTAAAATTTAATAGAATGTTTAACTTTTATAATGCCAAAATACAATTTATGAAGTTGAAATATTAAAACATTAAAATTATTTTCATAAACTGTAAATATATTTGAAATAAAAGAAATATATTTGATTAAAATATATTAAAACTATGGTTTCTGTTTTTGATGTTTAACTAAAAGTTAATTCTTGTCTAGCAATGCTATAGTAAAAAACGCTCTAGCCATGACCCTTCCATAAGTTGTCATAATTAAATATGTTTTTAGGGGTAGTTTAGGGACTTTGTTGTTGGTTTGTAATAGAGTTTATAATAACTGCAGACAATGTGAAGTAATTCTCAGAAGCCATCCATCTGGTAAATAATATTGAAGATGGTGAGAAAACATATTTAATGCATTGCACATTAAAATGTTGATGTAGAATAAAGATGTGCTGAGAGAGGAAATATATGTTGTCACAAAATTGTTTAATATTTAAACAATTCTTCTTGTTTGCTTCAAGATATAAAATAGAAATGAAATCACCAGAACAATTTCATTTATATTCAAAGTTTAATATTAAAATAAAAAATCAGTTTAAAAAATTTCATTGATTGAAAGAAGAAAAAGATCAATTAGTAGAGTCATTAGAATGGTATTTATACTGACACTTTGTGTTCTAGGTTCAAATTCTAGCAACGTCGACTTGGACTTTTATTATGCAGGGGTCATTAATTTAAATACTAGTTTGAGGTGGTAGAATTAAATACTGGACAAGATGCCTTGCAGTATGTAATGTGGTTCTTTATGATCTGAGTTCAAATCCCATTGTGGCCACCCTATGTGGCAGACTTAATCTATCACCTAATTTCACACCATCAGCTGGCCCCTGAGCTGCTTTTAGCAGAGGATTTCTCTTTTGTGTGCATTTATGTTAGGCCTCTTGTCTTGAGAATGCCTTTCTCCCACTCACCACTGTCAAAGACCCTAGAAAGAGAAAGGGTCATATGCAGGGCCCTTCTCTCTCGACCATGTTTAAAAAAAATTAAGTTTACGAAAAACAACCAATTAATTTATCTGCCATAAAATTAATTTACAAATTTTAAATCTCACTTGAGACCTAGAAATCCACTTTAAACTACTTAAAATGATGTATCCTTAGATGAACATTTCCATCAAATAGTTTTGACATAGTTATAACACAACTATATTTTATATTATATTCTGGAAATGAAATGTTTTACTTGTGATGTAACACTGTAAAATGTTTCAACAATGTTTAATCTATAAAATGGTGTGTGAAAATTAAATAATATCTATATAACAGTATATTTATGTTTGAAATAAGTCTCATAAATGTTTAACCATGTAAATGTGTGGTAAATTGTGTGTTAAATAAATAAATATCAGAAGAATATTATTTACCAGAGTCAGTTATTGGGTTTTGATTTCGGCTCCAAGTCTTTCTATCTCAGAAATATTCTGTGAGTCTGCTTCGCTCGAATAGCAATGAAAATATGGCAACAGTTAAGAGGATACTTATAATATATCAGGGAGTAGTAGGCATTGCCTCCTCGTGTGTGTGTGTGTATACATCTATTTGTATGTATGTATATATAGATGGATATACACATTTATACATAAATGTCTGTGTGTGTATATACATTTCTATGTATGTATAGGTGTAGGAGTGGCTGTGTAGTAAGTAGCTTGCTTACCAACCACATGGCTCTGGGTTCAGTCCCACTGTGTGGTATCTTGCGCAAGTGACTTCTACAATAGACTCGGGCCAACCAAAGCCTTGTAAGTAGATTTGGTAGACAGAAACTGATAGAAGCCCATCGTATATATATATGTATGTGTGTGTATATGTCCCCCATAGCTTAGCAGTTTAAGAAAAGAGACTGATAGAATAAGTACTAGGCTTACAAGGAATAAATCCTGGGGTCGATTTGCTCAATTGAAGGCGGTGCTCCAGCATGGCTGCAGTCGAATGAGTGAGAACTTTAAGTGGTATCAAAACTTGTTAGAAGTAATAGAGAAATTTTCCTGAAATAACATACAACCTTCTCATAAATACACACACATATATATAGATATGGTTATTTCTATATATGTATGCATATATAT
>NC_068982.1:186814914-186816124 GCF_001194135.2 Octopus bimaculoides | reverse complement strand
ATACATGTATGTGTAAAAATACAGGTTTCATGACAGCAACTATGGTGTTACCATTGTGAAACTGGCATTTCTTACGCTTGAAGAATTTTGGTATTGGTCTGGAATCCAACAGCTCAGAGCTCAGGTTCAGTTTCTCTGGAAATAATCTACGAGGAACTAATATGTATGTGTGCATCATCATCATCATCATCGTCGTCGTCGTTTAACGTCCGCTTTCCATGCTAGCATGGGTTGGACGATATGACTGAGGACTGGTGAACCAGGTGGCAAAACCAGGCTCCAATCTGTTTTGGCAGAGTTTCTACAGCTGGATGCCATCCTTAACGCCAACCACTCCGAGAGTGTAGTGGGTGCTTTTGCGTGCCAGCTTCAGGAGAAATACCTAGCCAAGGATAAACGTCTGTACCTGGCTTTCGTTGACATGGAGAAAGCCTTTGACAGGGTACCCCGATCCCTCATCTGGTGGTCAATGAGGAAACTAAGAATAGAAGAATAGTTAGTGAGAGCTGTGCGAGCCATGTACAGAGACGCAGATGTGGCAGATGCTCAGGAGCTACAAACACTGTAAATGTGCAGAAAACAATTTCTGCCACATTCCAGGGAGAAAAACTAGAAGTGGTTGATAGCTTCCGCTATCTAGGTTACTAAGTTAGTAGTGGGGGAGGGTGCGCAGGTTCCCTCAACTGCTAGGGTGTGGCACTTTTTCACACAGCTATCCTCATCCATTCTCGTCACATGACCATACCAGCGCAATCGTCTCTCTTGCACACCACAACTGATGCTTCTTAGGTCCAGCTTTTCTCTTAAGGTACTTACACTCTGTCGTGTATGCACACTGACATTACACATCCGTCAGAGCATACTGGCTTCATTCCTTTCAAGCTTACACATATCCTCAGCAGTCACAGCCCATGATTCACTGCCATGTAGCATGGCTGTTCGTACACATGCATCATACAGTCTGCCTTTTACTCTGAGTGAGAGGCCCTTTGTCACCAGCAGAGGTGAGAGCTCTCTGAACTTTGCCCAGGCTAGCAGCTACACTTTCAGCACACCCTCCCCTGCTACTAACTTAGTCACCTAGATAACAGAAGCTATCAACTACGTCTAGTTTTTCTCCCTGGAATGTGGCAAAATTTGTTCTCTGCACATTTTCAGTGTTTATTGCTCCTGAGCATCTGCCACATACAAAAACTATCTTCCCAGTTAA
>NC_068982.1:186806969-186810116 GCF_001194135.2 Octopus bimaculoides | reverse complement strand
TATATATATATATATATATATATATATATATATATATATATACAGTTAGATAGATATATGTATATATATCTAAATAGACTGATGTTTGTTTATATATACATATAGGTGCAATCATGGCTGTGTGGTAAGAAGCTTGCTTCCCAACCACACGGTCCCGGGTTCAGTATCACTGAGTGGCACTTTCAGCAAGTGTCTTATACTATAGCCTCAGAACAACTAGATCCCTGTGAGAGGATATGGTAGACAGAAACTGAAAGAAGCTTCTATATATGTATGCATTCAGGTGTCTGTGGTTGTCCACTCACCATTGCTTAACAACCGATGTTGGTGTGTTTACATCCCTGTAACTTTGCGGTTCGCCAACTGTCACCGGCAGAATAAGTACAATGCTTACAATGAATAGGTTCTGGAGTTGATGTGTTTGAAGGTGCTGCTCCAGCATGGCCACCGGCAAATGACGGAAACAAGTAAAAGAATATATATATTGTAGTGTCCTCCAGTGCAAAGGTCATGGCCATGCTGGGGCACCACCGATGTCATCATATTCTCTATCAGTCTATTTATGTATCTATCTTTCTATCTATCTATCTTTCTACCTTTCTATTTACATAGCCATCCATCTATAGAAATATATATATATACATCTTTTATTCTTTTATTTGTTTCATTAATGTGACTGTGGTCATGCTGGAGCAGTACCTTAAAAGGCTTTAGCTGAACAAATATTATTATTACAAATCAGTTATAACTGCAAAAATCACAAAATACATCTTTCGTCATTCTTCATCTTCCTCATCCGTGTCCCCAAGCAAGTTCCCTGCTGCCTACAGGAAAACCTGCATCGGCAGGCCCGGAACAAGGGAAACAAAATCTTTTCCTTTACAGGTCTTCCTGACCTCAGTTATTTCTTTCTGATTTACGACCTCCGCAGCCACCTGCAGAGGCCAAGTTGGACAGTCTATACAGACCAAGTCATATCGCTCTCGGTCTAAAAGACTGTCCAAGCACATCTCAACAGGCCCTCCCCTGAGATAAAAAAGGATAAGATCTACCTCTTCCTCACAGGGAGGGGCCTCAGCCTGCTCTGTCAGTGGCACAATTCCCACTGACAGAGACTCCCGCTCCGGTGGCACACTTCCCACCGGAGGGGCCTTGGGTTCAGTCGGCGGCTCAGTGACGTCCGCCAACCATCTCCCGTTTCTCCTCTTCTTCTGGTTGCGGGAGTCGGGGCCTCCATTGGCACACCTGAGGGGTCCTCCTCCTCTCCCGCAACCTGTGTGTCTTTTGGTGAGCAACCATTGTTGCCCACCTTCTTTTTTACAGCATACATGAAGGCGTTTGAGATTTCTTTTTCATGTTATAAATAATTTACAAATCAAAAGTAAAAATACGCATTTATTAATAGCTGACATTACTTTCCAGAAGCACCAGTCTTTCAGCTATTCTCTTCTTCTTTGCGTTCTTTCATAGAGGTTCTTTGAAAGCGTCTAGTTCTTCATTATCAATCATGATACGCCCATGTTCGAATTTAGCATAGTTTATATCTTTGACAAAGTTTTTGAGAAGATTTTCAAATCCTGGATAGACATAAACAAAAAACATTTGAAGCTAATTATAATGATTAAAAGAAACATCATTAGACATTTACACATATACTATTTCGACAACAATAGACATAAGGTGGATGGATGAATGGATAGATGGATGGATGGAGAGATGTTTATATATTTATTATTCTTAACCCATTTATGCCGAATTGTTTCTAGTGAATGAAATTGCCTGAAAATTCACAGATACTATTATTCTGACCAAAGTAACAGCTGAAAAAATGTTATTGAAATCCGGTTGATACAGACTACATACGTGTTAAGAACATGTTTCATTCTTTGATACAGATCATACACAAATCACAATTTGTATCAAGTATTTGTTTTATACCCTTATAAATTAAGGGTCAGTTTAAACGGATGATCGACATAAATAGGTTAAACAAGAATATTATCATGACTTCAAAATTTCATCAAGTTAATCCACCATTTGGCAATCCAACAATGGCTCAGCTGGCCAAAACTTTGAAGTCACTGTCAGTAATCTTCTTGTTTAAGAATAATAAATTTGTACTCAACAGAAGCATAGAGTAACCCATCAGATTAAAGTAAAACTATTTTTTTTATAACTGAACACAAAAAGAAACACTAATATATATGTGTGTGTGTGTGTGTGGAAAAACAATATGGTTCTCAATGAAAATAAGTTTGATTTGATCCACTTTCCAAAGAGGAAACTTTGAAATTATCGTATGCTTTTCCCTCGGGTGGCTCCCCAGTGTCATCCAACAACACCAGGGACCTTGGAGTAATTGTTGATAACAATCTAAGCTGGAATTCCCACCTAAACAGCAAGGTTGACTTGGCCCACAAGATGTGCTCCTGGATTCTTAGAACTTTCCAGTTTAGAGATGTCTACACCATCATCCTTCTCTACTCTAGCTTTGCCCGACCCCACCTTGAATACTGTTGCCCATTCTGGTCCTCCCATACAAAGCAACTCATTGTGAAAATAGAAGCACTCCAGCGGTCCATAACAAGAAAGACAGACGGCATGAGAGGCATTGACTATTGGAGTCGACTAAAAAAACTCAATCTCTATTCTTTCCAATGCCACCAGGAGTGCTGCATCATTTGTGTTATGTGGAAAATATTCCATCAATATTATTCAAATGATGTTGGCATCAATTTTGAAATCCATATAAGACTTAGCCCCGAGCTATCTTCCCACTACAATAAGTTACAAACATCCTTTTGATATACCATTAAATAAAACCACTAGAATTGTTTTATAAAGTCAGAGTAAATTCATGATTATTTTAGAATTTAAGTGAAATATTGGTATTTTAGTATGAAATATAGCAAAGATTACATTAAAACATCTTTCAACCAAATTAACTTTCTCTTTTGGTTTTATTGTTACTAAGTTAAAACAACAATGGGTTTGTCCCATCCTTAGTACTGAATCAGTTAAAATACATAAGTGGTTATTAAAGAAAATGTAGACAGTATACTAATGTAACACAATGTAAAAGTATGGCTTACGCTGCATTTCGTCTTCAAGAATGCATTCCTCTTCAGCGGGTTCCTCAACCTGTAG
>NC_068982.1:186804325-186806344 GCF_001194135.2 Octopus bimaculoides | reverse complement strand
CACCTGGCTGGTCAGGACATTGGTTTCACTTTACCAATTGCTAGTCTCATGACATTTCCTATCATGCACTGTTAACTCACTCATCTATCACACATTTATCAACCATGCAGTCTCCTAGCACCAAGGCCATGTACTCTCTAATTACATATATATATGCCATGATAAAAGGCATTCCAACAATGACCATCCTGTCTCTTTTCTCAACCTCACTTTGACTTCAAGATTTTGGAAGACAGAAATCGTACTGAACCCCATCGGATAGTCTCTACTAGGAGTACAAAGGACTGTCCTAGTCACTCATTGTGCGATGCTGACACAGCCTGAGAGATATGTTAAAGACATCCATGTTTGTAATATACATTATTGTTCATTGTCACTTAATGGAAAAAACTGGAAGAAACAACATTAAACCAACAGAGAATCCATTTAAATTTTCGTTAAGAATGTAATGTGACAAGAATTGAACTCCTGAACCACTCAAATATTTTGTCTTACAACTGTTGGAAACTGGAATCAATTATAAAAAGTCAAGTATCATATTGATCTTGAATGGATTAATGGCTAAGTCAACCTAAGCAGAGTGTAAAGATTAAAGTGCAAAACCAAATAAGATAGAGTTAACCTTTTTGTTACCATATTTGTATCAAAATACACCGACTTTGATTTAATTAATTTAAAAGAAAATGAAGAATTTAGAAAATAACCGTCATTGTTATTAAGCTGGTGTAAGGTGACAAGATGGCCAAATCGTTAGCACACCAGGTAAAATACTTAACATCATTTGGTCTGTCTTTACATTCTGAGTTCAAATTCTACCAAGGTCAACTTTGCTTTAATCTCTTTCGGGGTCGATAAAATAAGTACCAGTTGAGCTCTGGGGTCTATGTAATTGGCTTAGTCCCTCTCCCATAACATTGCTGGACTTGGGCCAATGTAGGAAACCATTATTAAAATGTCATATGGAACATAAATTAATGTGAAACCTTGATGGAAAGTTTTAATTAAGGTCACTTTCAAACAGTGAATATATTTCATAGAACCAGGGGATATCTCAGACAGGTTGATATCAAAAGGGCTAAGCCTCAAACCTACATGCCCCTACTGTTTCACTACTGTTTGAGATAAATAAATATTGATCGACAATTGCACCAGAGTGATTTGGTTTGTTGCTTTCTTCAAAAGAGAGCTCCAGTAACTATTTTAAGTAAAGAAGGTACTATATTACCTCTTCAGCGATAGAATAAAGTCCTTTTACTCCAGATTCTGTAATAGAAAAGTGAGTGAATTCCATTATAAAAAAAAATATCAACTTATAACACTTCACATTCAAACATTCAAGATAAATCTTAACTTATGGAATAATGGGGAAACAAAATTGAAGCAATGTTTCTGGACCTTAAAACAATGAAGCTAACTTTGCAATCGATATAGTTCCAAGTGCTATCCCACTCTGCAGCATTTCAAAGAAATATATATATGCATACATTGGGATCACCAATACTTTATTATTTCCCCTTCTTTGTACCTCTCCTGTCAAACCCTTTTTCCCCCCACCAGTTGCCATGATCGATTGCTAAACACAGTCACTGATCTCATAAAGAGAAAACTAATTATTTTAAAATCTCTAAGCAAGAAATATATAGTAACAATACCATACAATAAAGTCTATTTGCCAATGCAACATGGCAGTCATACCCACAACCACACACACACACACACACACACACACACAAACATATGTATGTATGTATAGGACAAAGGATAAAAATCTTTTCTGAGTTACATAGACACACAGGGCCATTTTCTGCCGCTTATATATTTCTCCTGGATGGGACACTGGTCAGCAGCACAATTATGCATTTTTGCCTGCTGTGTGGACAGGAGCAACGTGAAATGATGTGATTTGCTCAAGAACACAACATGTTGCCTGATCTGGAAATCAAAACACCATAATCTTGTAATCATGAGTCCAACATCCTAAACATTAACTTTCATGCCTCCCTATATATATATGTATAT
>NC_068982.1:186802066-186803206 GCF_001194135.2 Octopus bimaculoides | reverse complement strand
TGAAACACCGGGTATCCCAAACATCCCTGATGCTTATGAATCAGATGCATTATGAAAGAAGAAGCTGTTCTCCAATAATGAAATACAACAATGATTAGCACATTCATGTTCCTCTGATTGATGCCAGGCTCGTCTGACTGGCACCTGTACCAGTGGGATGTAAAAATTACCCACTACACTCTTGGACTGGTTGGCATTAGGAAGGGTATCCAGCTGTAGAAACCTTGTCAGATCAGACTGGAGCCTGGTGCAGTCTCCTGGCTTGACAGTTTTCAGTCAAACTGTCCAACCCATGCCAGCATGGAAAACAGACGCTAAAGGATGACGACAATGATGCCGATGATGATGATGATGATGATGATTCATTATATATGGTGATATCTCAAAAAACTTTAATTAATTTTGTATTTCACTTAATAATGCTGGAAAATAGAATAGTTTTTGAGACAAACATTTTGTCAGAGTTCTAGTTTAAGAACCTCATCATCATCATTTAACGTCTGCTTTCCATGCTGGCATGGGTTGGATGGTTTAATTGAAAACTGGTAAGCCAGGGAGCTGTACCAGGTTCCAATCTGATTTGGCAAGGTTTAATACAGCTGGATGTTCTTCTAAATGCCAACCACTCCAAGAGTGTAATAGGTGTATTTTACGCGCTACTGGCATCGATGCCATTGATCTGACACTGGCATCAGCCACGACTACAATCTCACTTAGATTCACAAGTCTTCACAGACACAATATATCACCAAAGGTCTCGGTCATCTCTCACTGTTGTGCTACAAACATCCCCTTGATATACCAATAAATAAAATCACTAGAGGTGTTTTATAAAGTCAGAGTAAATTCATGATTATTTTAGAATTTAAGTGAAATATTGGTATTTTAGTTTGAAATATAGCAAAGATTACATTAAAACATCTTTCAACCAAATGAACTTTCTCTTTTGCTTTTATCGTCACTAAGTTAAAACAACAATGGGTTTGTCCCATCCTTAGTACTGAATCAGTTAAAATACATAAGTGGTTATTAAAGAAAATGTAGACAGTATACTAATGTAACACAATGTAAAAGTATGGCTTACGCTGCGTTTTCTCTTCAGGAATGCTTTCCTCTTCAGCGGGTTCCTCAACCTGTAGC
>NC_068982.1:186797886-186800345 GCF_001194135.2 Octopus bimaculoides | reverse complement strand
ATAGCAAGGATTTGCATCCTACTTGCCAGATACTTGGTTGGGCACCACGAGTGAGATGTGATAGATCTAGAATTCAACCCACCATTGCAGAGCTATAATACATATTCACACCGTGCGGGTGACACGTAAAAGCACCCACTACACTCTCTGAGTGGTTGGCGTTAGGAAGGGCATCCAGCTGTAGAAACTCTGCCAAATCAGACTGGAGCCTGGTGTTGCCATCCGGTTTCACCAGTCCTCAGTCAAATCGTCCAACCCATGCTAGCATGGAAAGCGGACGTTAAACGATGATGATGATGATGAACGATATATATATATGCGAGTAAAAATAAATACAAAAAAGGCGTTTTTTTTGTATGATTGTGTATAGAGGAATATATTATTTTGTTTAAAAGAGTTCCAACATTGTCTGTTTTTTATGTTTTATTTATATTCCTGCAGAACCAATGTTGGGTATAGAATATGGAATATACAATATATAATATAAAATAAAATAAAATAAAATATATATATATATATATATATATTTTGAGGCCACCTTCGATCATGGCTGACCATGGGTATCATGTCCATCCATTTATTGTCTACGTTGGGCTGCTGAGCATGAGCAGCACCTCCCATGGCTATGGAGACCAATGCGAGAATGACAGTCTCAGTTGCATAGATCGCATCTGTGGATTCTGCTCTGTCACCTGTCGATCCTTTACATCAGGCTCACTTTTCTGCAGTTGACAGCTTCTCTTCACACCGATCCGTAGTTGTCTGAGAAGTGTGCTTTTCCACCTGGTGCAGTCCGCTACTAGGTCCTCTCAGTAGTTGATGACGATGTTGAGTGCCTTCATGTCCCTCCTGCACACGTCCTTGTACCTCAGCTGTAGGTGGCCCTTGTTCCTCTGTCTTGCTGCAAGTTCTCCATAGAGAATGTTGTTTGGGATTCGGCTGTCCTTCATATGGTGAACGTGGCCAAGCCGGCGTAGTCGACATTGTCTCAGCAAGGTGTACATGAAAGAGGGGGCAACATGAGTCAGGACGTTGGTGTTGGTCACCTTATCCTGCCAGATGTGTCGAAGGCTTCTGAGATGGAAGCTGTTTACCCTTTTTTCTTGACGGGCATATGTGGTCCATATCTTGCTGCCATACAACAGGGTGCTGAGGACACAGACATTGTACACAGCCATCTTTGTTTTCACTGTCAGCTTTAGGTTTGTCCACACTCTTGATGTGAGGCATGCGAGCGTAGTGGTTGCCTTCCCAATTCTCTTGTCAATCTCGGCATCGAGAGAGAGGTTGTAAGTGATGGTGGACGCAAGGTAAGTGAATTGATGAACAACTTCAAGTTCATAGTCATTGATGGTGATGGCTGGTTGTGCTGGTGTGCCTTGCACCAGGATGTTTGTCTTCTTCAGGCTGATGGTCAGACCAAAGTTCTTGCAGGCCTGGGAGAAGCAGTCCATGAGCAGCTGCAGCTCCCGTTGGGAGTGGGTTGTAACTGCAGCGTCATCAGCAAATAGAATGCCTCTGATGACAGCATCACAGACCTTTGTCCTCGCTTTTAGGCAGGAGAGATTGAAGAGCCTGCCATCTGATCTGGTCCGCATATAGATTCCTTCTTGTGCTATGTCAAAAGTGCGTTACAGAAAGAGAAAGAGAAGATCCCAAAGAGTGTTGGGGCAAGCACACAGCCTTGCTTGACTCTGCTTCATATGTCAAAGGGCTCAGAGAGGTTGCCGTTGAACTGCACAGTCCCCTTCATGTTTGAGTGAAAGGACTCAATTAAGCTGTGCAGTCTTGGAGGGCAGCCAATCTTATGGAGAGCCTTGAAGGTCGAAGGCCTTGGTAAGGTCAATGAATGCAACATATAGGGACATCTGCTGCTCCCTGCACTTCTCCTGGAGTTGACAAAGATTGTGTCTACAGAGGACCTTTCAGCTCGGAAGCCGCACTGTGATTCTAGGTAGACATGCTCAGCCAACTTCTGCAGACGGGTCAGAAGGACCCGGGCGTAGACTTTGCCAATGATGTTGAGGAGGGAGATGTCTCTATAGTTGTTACAGTCACTTCTTTCGCACACACACACGCACACACATATGCATCCCCCCCCCCTTTACATACACAGATATATTCACACAGAGTTCAAACGCTGTTTGATTTATTTTTTCAGCATACAGTTTTCATCATCCCACTACCAAGTATGACATCAGCCCTTCCTTCCTTATTCATCTATCACCCCTTCCTTTCTCATTCATAAACACAAGAGTATTATTATAGTAGATTATCTCAGTAACCATGGGAGCTATGAAAAATACAAAGCCCAGCATCACCACTGGATCATTCTATACATCTGTGTAATTTTCCACGCAATTCCACCCAGCTGTTTGACTGTAAATCCCAAGAAAAGAAAGAGTTGCCATGTCAAATTTATATGTACATGTATATATATGTATATGTATATATATATG
>NC_068982.1:186796005-186797110 GCF_001194135.2 Octopus bimaculoides | reverse complement strand
ATATATATATATATATATATATATATACGCATATATATTTATGCCGACACACTCAGACACATTGTGATACATAGATGTATTGTCTATTTCACTACTCTGATTCCTTATAGTGTTATTAATAAATTAATTTTGATCTATTTTATACACACACAAGTTGAATTAAAAATGCAGTAATATGCACAATTCTTCTTAACTACAATTCTGTAATTTATTTCAGGTAAATATAAACTAATGATTCATTAAAAGATTCATTAGTCTGTGGTAGCTCTGACTGAGGAGACACAACAATGTCGAAACACCGGGTGTCCAAAACATTCCTGATGCTTATGAATCAGATGCATTATGAAAGAAGAAGCTGTTCTCCAATAATGAAATACAACAATGATTAGCACATTCATGTTCCTCTGATTGATGCCAGGCTCGTCTGACTGGCACCTAAAAAGCACTATCTGAACATGCTCAATGCCAGGCCAGCTTGACTGGCCCCTGTGCCGGTGGCACATAAAAAAAGCACCCACTACATTCTCGGAGTGGTTGGCAATAAGAAGGGCATCCAGCAGTAGAAACATTGCCAGATCAGATTGGAGCCTGGTGCAGCCTTCTGGCTCGCTAGTCCTCAGTCAAACTCTCCAACCCATGCCAGCATGGAAAGTGGACGTTAAACGATGATGATGATGATGCTGATGATGATGATGATTTTACCGATTCTTGCAGTTCCCATGCACAGGATGAATTTTTTTAGAAGTAACTGAAAAAAATGTATTTTGTCACTAATTAAGCAGTCTTCAGTTTAATTTGTTGTGAGGGAGGGGTTCCTTTTCATATTATATGTTACTCTCCCCCTCCCCAAAGAAGCCATTTACAATAAACGCCATTACCAGATGATTCATACTGCACAGCTGGCTGCTTTTCGATATCAGTCAGGCTTTCTTCATATTCTTCTTCTCCTAAAAACAACTCTTCTCTAAATTCTGGAAGTATATCAACAAAAGAAATGTTTAGATATAAAGTAAAAAATAAATTATTATTAGATATTTAACATTTAACACATTTTACAATAATGGAAATCGTTCTCTCTCTCTCTCTCTCTCTCTCTCTATATATA
>NC_068982.1:186790151-186795595 GCF_001194135.2 Octopus bimaculoides | reverse complement strand
AAATAGTGAAATCGAACCAAATTCGACAACTGGCACCCATGCTAACCTCTCCTTCATTGGACACTAAACTCGGCTTGCGAAGACCTGTTGGGGCAAGTGAAATCGAAATAGTGATGGCACCTGTACCAGTGGAGCACTAAGAGCACCGTCTGAGCGTGATCATTGCCAGAACAGCTGTCTGGCTTCCGTGCTGGTGGCATGTAAATAGTACCATTTGAGTGTGATCGTTACCAGCATCGCCTTACTGGCACTTGTGCCGGTAGTACGTGAAAAAACATTCGAGTGAGGGCGTTGCCAGTGCCGCTAGACTGGCTCCTGTGCAACTGGCACGTAAAATACACCATTTTGAGCATGGCCGTTGCCAGTACTGCCTGACTGGCCATTGTGCCGGTGGCACTTAAAAGCACCCACTACACTCTTGGAATGGTTGGCGTTAGGAAGGCCATCCAGCTGTAGAAACTGCCAGATTAGATTGGAGCCTGGTGCAGCCTTCTGGCTTGCCAGTCCTCAGTCAAATTGTCCAACCCATGCTAGCATGGAAGGCGGACGTTAAACGATGATGATGATAATGATGATGGTGCAGCCTTCTGGCTCACCAACCCTCAGTTAAACCGTCCAACCCATGCCAGCATGGAAAGCAGACATTAAACGACGACGACGATGATGATGACAAAAATCATCATCCTCATCATCATCATCCTTTAACGTCTACCTTCCACGCTGGCATGGGTTGGACAGTTTGACAGGAGCTGACCAGGCAGAAACCAGCACCAGACTCCTGTGACTGTTTTGGCAGGAGCTTTACAGCTGGATGCCCTTCCTAACACCAACTGCTCAGCAGAGTGGACCTTGTGCTTTTTATTTGGCACAAGCACAGGTGAGGTCAGTTTTGGCAAGGTTTTTACAGTTGGATGCCCTTCCAAATGCCAACCACTTTACAGTGTGGACTGGATGCTTTTTAAGTGGCACCTGCACTGACAGAGTCACTAAGTACCTTGCAAGAGACACATATATATATATATATATAAGAAATGAAGTTGAAAATGCACAGAAAATATAGAAATACACTTTGCTGCTTTCACATTACATTTTCAAAAGGTTGTAGCATATGAAACTGTAAAAATTGTTTGTAAACATAACATGGCAGTCCTGGTTTAGGACAAATGTTGCTGTTATTTAGCCCCAGGAGACATCGTCTCCAGCTGGCTATACGACACGATCTGTGTCCTTATATTTTCGAACAAGGGAATCTAGCACCCCCACTCAGCTCAAGACAATATCTGTGTATCGCAATTTCTGGGTTATTTCTTTTCATCAGAACAGAATAATTGTTCGGCTAGAGGTTAATTCTTTATTACAGGCACAAGGCCTAATTACAGAGGGGACATACAAAGACATGCGGGAACATAAAACATATGAAAGATGATTGTGAAATGAATAAAATTACAATGCAAATGAGACAGCCATCTCACTCCCACTGCGAGATGAAGCCATGGAGTCCTTTTCTGTAAACCTTTACATTTTACATAACATCTAGCCTCGCTCCGAGGCAGAACCGCAATATCCCTCTTCACTTTTACCCTACAATTATAAACCTTTTAAACAAATGTTCATACAGGACTTACATATTTCTTTTCCTTTTTAAACTAAAAGTCACCCAAATGTTTATTACAGCATTTAACAAAAAAAACTTTTAGAAAACCTGTTTATTCAGCAGTTTCCAAATTTACTTGTTTTTTTCTTTTTTTTTTCCATGGAAGTCCAAATAATTTGTTCTCGGTTACAGTCTTTACAAAATTATGCCAGAGCCGCTGGACTGGCTCCTGTGCAGGTGGCATGTAAAATACACCATTTGAGCGTGGCCGTTGCCAGTACTGCCTGACTGGCCTTCGTGCGGGTGGCACGTAAAAGCACCCACTACACTCTCGAAGTGGTTGGCAGTAGGAAGGGCATCCAGCTGTAGAAACTCTGCCAAATCAGATTGGAGCTGGTGTAGCCATCTAGTTCACCAGTCCTCAGTCAAATCGTCCAACCCATGCCAGCATGGAAAACGGACGTTAAACGATGATGATGACTTACCACTTCTGTCTCTCCCAATGTCTTTCCATTCTACACTCCTTTTAAGTTGGGGATTCCTTCACTCTATAATTTTTCTTTTTGTTTGTGTCTTTCTTGTTGTCTCTTTTTGTTTCTATTTTCCTGCTGTTTTGTGTGTTCTTGTATTTTCATCTCTAAGTCTGTGTGTTCGTGTATTTGTGTGTCTGTGTGTTCGTGTATTTGTGTGTCTGTGTGTTCGTTTGACTGCAACTCTACGTGTTTCGTTTGTGTTTCTATGGCTTTAGGTTTCCGTAATTCTGGGTTGTCTCTTTTCTGGTCTGACTGACTCTGTACTTTTAATTCCTTTGCTGGTACTTCCACTGGTAAATTTTCTCCATTTCTCGTCGTGGGTTGAGTTTCTTCTTCCAATTCCTTTACACTTCTTCACTTCCACTGTCGTCGGTGACTTTCTTTTCTCTCTTTTCCTGGGTTTTACCTCTGCAAAATCCCCATCCTGTTCTGTTCTCTGCTTCTGATTTTTTCCCACCACCATATCTTCCTGAACACTCTCTTCCACCATTTCCACTGCTGCTCTGAGGCATTTCCATCTCAGGTACCCTCTTTCACCGCATCCGTAACATTTTGGGGGTCTCCCTTCCAACATCATTTTCAGTTTTTTACCGTTTGGTAATTCCAAAGTTTCCACCATTTCAGCGTATTATTTTGGGTTTATTGCACAGATTATTTCATCATCATCATCATCATCATTAAGCATTCGTTGTCCATGCTGGCATGGGTTGGACAGTTTGACCGGGCTGGCATGCTGGAAGGCTGCACCAGACTCCAGTCAGACTTGGCATGATCTCCTATGGCTGGATGCCCTTCCTAATGCCAATCACTCCAATAGTGTACTGGGTGCTTTTATATTCCACTGGCACGGGTGCCATTTGCATGACACTGGTATCTGCCACAACTGTGGTTTTGCTCGGCTAGATAGATCTCCTCAAGCATGACATAATGCCAAAGGTCCTGGTCATTGCCTCTGTGAGGTCCAACACTCAAAAGGAACTTAGCCATTGTGCCACTGTGAGGCCCAACGCTCAAAATGAGCTCAGCCACTTTGCTTCTGTGAGGCCCAAACCATGTTATTTACCTATTTAATTGATAAACATTCTTTACAAACTAACATTAATTAGGATATTATACAACAAACTCTTTTGGAAGTCTTACAGGATGACAAATAGTGATGGTGTCTGGGTAAGCATTTGAACTGCATCTGGTAGAGGGGCCTTGGTAGAGGCGCCTTGGTAGAGGGGCCTTGGTAGAGGGGCCTTGGTAGAGGAATTCCAGGGTTTTGAGGAAGGTGGAACCATCTCCTAGCCATTATTGTTCCCAGGTCTACTCTGTCCTGGACTAGTAGCACTGACCAGGGTCCTATCTACGGGTTAAATGGTATGAGTACCACCTGCTTCAAACCCAGGCTATGTCTGCTCAGATAATTGGTGGTTACTTGGTCAGCGAATCCTCTGCAATGGTCAACAATCAATGGCAAAATGAGCTCCTTACAGATTACACTTTTCCAAACAGTGTATGCATGTGACTGGGGACTACATGTGAACTTGTATTTCCTCTGACACTCCAAACATCCAGCATGCTAACATTTCTGCCAGCTCAGCACCTTAATAATAATAATAATAATAATAACAATAATAATAATAATAATAATAATGATAATAATAATAATGTTGAAAGTTGATACCTTTGTTGTTACTCTATGAATAAATAATTAGCAAGTATAGCTTATTACTAATTAGTGTTAATTAACTTAAACATTTTTAAAAAGTGGGTGTTACATTTAAAGTGCTTGTGGTGTCTAATCTAACTGATTGAGCCGTTTTAAAGAAAACTGAAATATTTCTTTCTGTTATAGGAATAAGGCCTGGCATTTTGGGAGATCACATCGGCCTCAGTGCTCAGTTGGTTCTTTAGTTTATTGACCCCGAAAAGATGAAAGGCAAATGCAACCTGAGCGGAATTTGAATTCAGAATGTAAAGCCGGATGAAATGCCTCTAAGCATTTTGTCCGGCGTATCAACGATTCTGGCAGTTCGCCGCCTTGCATCAGCCAAATTATGTCAACTCTAATATTCCTTCACATTTGTTAGGGGTTTGTTGAAGAAATAGAAAGCTGATGAAGGATAGTGCTTTTAATTTACCTATGCCAATAGTTCTATGTATAAACTAGCTATAAAAATGTTGCAAGCCAAACAAAAGGGAGGCAGTTATCAATACATGGTATTACCTGGTATACGCTGTGTCCTATTCATTAGGCTCGCAGTGGAAACCTCACCTTCACCAATTGCTGGATCAGAGGTGTGCAATTTATTTTGACTCAAAATCCCCCTACTTTCAGCTTCTACTGATTCTAACTCTTCCTCGAAATTTTTTATAGAATTTAGAAACTCTGAAAAGACATCAAAGAAGCATTAATGTAGATATGATTAAATTATAATTAGACATTTAAATATGAATATATCATGATTACCCTCATCGTTTAATGTCCGTCTTCTATGCTGGCATGGGTCGGCTGGTTTGACAGGAGCTGGCAAGGCAGAAAACTGCATCAGACTTCTCTGTCTGGTCTGGCATGGTTTTTACAGCTGGATGCCCTTCCTAATACCAATCACCTTGCAGAGTTGACTGAATGCTTTTACATGGCACCAGCACAGGCGAGGTCAGTTTTGGCAAGGTTTTTACAGGGGGGTGCCTTTCCAAAATGCCAACCACTTTACAGTGTGGACTGGATGCTTTTTACATGATATCAGCATTGGTAGGGCCACCAAGTAACTTGCAAAACAAAAAAAAACCTTTGAGAGGGGAGGGGGCATTAGAGGAGGTGATCTTGTGCCAGATGATGAAAGGTTAAAGTGAGAAAGAGAGACAGAAACAGATGTCTTGCTGTAGAGGAGGAACATGGTTACCTGGCGACAGAGAGAGAGGGGGTGGAGAATGAAGACAGAAAATGAGTGTGCTGCTGTAGAGGAGATACATGGTTACCCAGCTGGAGAGAAGAGCAAAAGAAAGAGAGAGAGAGAGAAGAAGAAGAGAGCAAGAGTGCAAGAGAGAGCAGGAGAGAGATGATGGTGAAGCACCAGGGCATACCCACAAGGTACAGCAATTAGGATATAAATGGGATGATAGAGTGAAAGAAGAAAGAGGTAAACGGTGGCAAGTGTCAGGGTATAACCTGGAGGTATGGAAGTCATGGTATACTGTGAGTAGAGAGTGGGGGTGGGGAATGCAGTGACCGGTGAGAAGCTGGGTATACAGAAGGGGTGGGGAATGCAGTGACCGGTGAGAACCTGGGTATACAGAAGGGGTGGGGAATGCAGTGACCGGTGAGAACC
>NC_068982.1:186787171-186790141 GCF_001194135.2 Octopus bimaculoides | reverse complement strand
ATGCAGTGACCGGTGAGAACCTGGGTATACAGAAGGGGTGGGGAATGCAGTGACCGGTGAGAACCTGGGTATACAGAAGGGGTGGGGAAAACAATGATGTAATAAGCAGAGCAGAGAGGACAGGATTGGGAAGTGGAAGATAATCACAGGGTATGAAAGAGGAAATATGAGGAAGAGAAGAGATGCAGTTTGATTTGTTTTGGTAGGGTGAGTGAAAAGTTTTATTGTTACATATGGGTGGGACACACACAGTTTCTAGAAATCAGCTTTACTGACATGGGCAGGCCTTCTCTAGAACCTCACATTGCCAGACATCTTGGTCCATTGTCAATTCCGACATCAGCCCCAACATTCTGAGATCAGTCCTCACCACTTCATCCTACGTCTTCTTGGGTCTCCTGCTACTACAGATACCATCGACTTTCAATGACCACCACTTCTTAAATATAATTATAATATATCTTGGAAGAGTCATTACGCCAATACAATTAACACACACACACACCAGTTCAACTTAGCTCCTTTATTACTAGTCAATTGGTTAAATATCTATTCCTTAGTTCCTTAGTCCATCCTGCGTCTGGTGGCGCATTGGGCAGACAACAATCTCCACTGATCTCTATCGTCAGCCTCTCTCTCAATGTTTTCCCATTTTCTGTTTATTACTGCTATGTCTGCTTTGAACGATCTGCGCCATGTTGTTTTTAGTCTTCCTCTCTTTCTCTTTCCGCCAGATGGTTCCCATCTAAATGCTGCTTTGGTGTGCCGTTGGTCTGGCATGCGGGAAAATGTGTCTGGCTAGTCTCATTCTTCTCTCTGCCACGATGTCTTGCAACCTACTTGACTGTGCTCGCTGGAGGACTGCAGCATTTGTGATGTGGTCGCAGTAGGAGATCTTCAATATTTTCCGCAAGCACCTCTGATGGAATACATCCAGTTTCGTAGATATTGTTGATGTTACTTTCCAAGTTTCACTGGCATACAGTGCTTTAGGTAACACGATGGTGCTGTATAGATGCAGTTTTATTTTCAAACCAATGCTTTTACTTGCCCAGATTTTCCCCAAACCCTAAGATCTATGCAAATAACTAATCAATTGTTTGTTTAACTTATTGGTTAAACAGTCAATTGTTTGTTTTGTTTTTTGTTGTATTCATCAAATCTCTTTCATACCCATTTGCAACATTGTCAGTGACTTCTCTCTTAGTCCAGTACAGAAGCCACATTTGTCTGTCTGAGACCTTGTTCCTTGTACGTGTGTAGAACAGGGCTCTGCAACCGGTATGCCATAGCACACTGGCATGCCATGAGATGATGCTAGGTGCGCCGTAGTGTAACCAAAATATAATTTTCTTCCTTGTACTTTTAGTCACATAAAAAGCACCATCCAAATGTGGCTGATGCCAGCGCCACCTTGACTGGGTTCAGTGCCAGTGGCACATATGTTTGTAGTGTTTGTGTAGGTATAAAGACAGAGAGACGAGATTTATTTTGATTTGATTTTAGAATTTTGTCATTGTTTAAGATTCAGCCAGGTGTGGAAGTAAAGGCATAAACCAGATTTACCTTATTAAGAAGACTATGATATTCTTTGCATATAAGGTTGGTTTTTGTCAAGTTCAATTAAAAACCCATTAAAATGCACAATTTTTGTCTTGTACAATTCTGTTATTTATTACAGGCGAATGTTAATTAATGACTCATGGTAATATTTCAGTAAAATTTAATTGAGTTTACATTTCATTGAATTTACCTGTAATTAGAATGGTTTTGAGACAAACATTCTGACATAGATTTGTATATTAACTTTTACTCAATTTGGTCATTAGACTTTTAATTGAATTTTGGTTACATGAACTAATCCCAGTAATTTTATTTCAAGGCTGGTACTTGTTCTACCAGTCTCTTTTGACAAACTGCTATGTTTCAGGGACATAAGCAAACCAACACTCGTTGTCAAGAAGTGGTGAGGGACAGACAGAGAAAGAAACACACACACACACACACACAAATGCATATGATGAGCTTCTTTCAGTTTCCATCAATCTTGAATGTTGTTTCTCACGTACCACCGGCACATGTGCCACTAGGGCGACGCTGGCAATGATCATGCTCAAATGGTGCTTTTTACATGCCACTGGCACAGGAGCCAATCCATGGCCCTGGCAATGATCACGCTCGGATGTGCTTTTAACATTCTACTGGCACAAGTGCCCCACTGGCATGAGTGCCTATGATATATCAATAAATAAAATCACTAGAGTTGTTTTATAAAGTCAGAGTAAATTCATGATTATTTTGGAATTTAAGTGAAATATTGGTATTTTAGCAAAGATTACATTAAAACATTGTTCAACCAAATGAACTTTCTCTTTTGGTTTTATCGTTACTAAGTTAAAACAACAATGGGTTTGTCCCATCCTTAGTACTGAATTAATTAAAATATATAAGTGGTTATCAAAGTAAATGTTACTACTATGGCACTCCGTTGGTTACGACAATGAGGGTTTCAGATGATCCGATCAACCGAACAGCCTGCTCGTGAAATTAACATGCAAGTGGCAGAGTACTCCACAGACATGTGCACCCTTAATGTAGTTCTTGGGGAGATTCAGAGTGACACAGAGTGTGACAAGGCTGGCGCCTTTGAATTACAGGTACAACAGAAACAGGGAGAAAGAGTGAGAGAAAGTTGTAGTGAAAGAGTACAGCAGGGTTCACCACCAACTCCTGCCGGAGCCTCGCGGAGCTTTCAGTGTTTTCACTCAGTAAACACTCACAATGTCTGGTTTGGGAATCAAAACCACGACCCTATGACTGTGAGTTCGCTGCCCTAACCACTGAGCCATTGCACCTCCACAAAGAAAATGTAGACAGTATATTAATGTAAACAATGTAAATTTATGGTTTACCTTGTATCTTAACTTGAGTAGAAATGCTCAATCGTTTATCAGGAGCTGGCAACTTTAT
>NC_068982.1:186771378-186787069 GCF_001194135.2 Octopus bimaculoides | reverse complement strand
GATAAATTACGAAACTGAAATACACATAAGATAAGGTTTTCATTTTAAGAGCCAGGTTATAATTCAGCTATGGTCTATCTTTTGCTTGTTTCAATCATTAAACTGTGGCCCCACTAGGGCACCATCTTGAAAAGTTTTTAGCCGAGCGAATTGAGCCCAGAATCTTTTTTAAAGCCCAGTTCTTATTCTATTGGTCTCTTTTGATGAACCACTAAGTTTTGACGAATCACTAAGTTTTGATGGACCACACCAACACCAGTTGTCAAGCTATGGTGGGTGATAAACACACACACACACACATACACACACACACATACACACATACACACACACATGTTGGTCTTCTTTCACTTTTCATCTACCAAACCCACTTGCACAGCTTTAGTAGAAGACACTTGCCTGAGGTGCCACACAGTGGGACTGGTTTAGAAGCAAGTTTCTTCCCACACAGCCATGTTATAAACAACTATTGACCATCTACAAATTGTCCAGCTCCTCCTTTTTAGAATGTCTGCTTTCTAGAGTTCTGTGGCGGCTAAGACCAAGTCTAGCATTTAGCTCATGAAATGAGTAAAGTAACAGCTTATACATTGTTGTGACCAGAATGTAAATCAGGAACAGAAAAATAGGCATGTGTAGTGTCTAGTGACTGTGTAAATGACTTCAAGTTGTGGGAAACAGTGAACTAGATTGGTTTTGGCAGTCCATGTGAAAAACAGTTTTAATTTGATGGCAGACAGAATAAAATGACTTAGTTTTGCTATTGTAATAAACAGTAAAACCTGAAGTTACTGAAAATTTTGTGACTGTAGTAAAAAAAAAAAAAAGAAAAGGAATGTGGTGATATTCTCACAAAGTATTAGTGTAATTAGAAAAATGTGTTCAAAAGCCTCCGGTTCATAAATTTAAAATACTTCATAGTTGTTTAATCGGAAACTTGGCTGCTTGTTCAAAATTTCAGGGTCGCTACTTCTAGTTAAAGAATGTTCGAAGAAATTACAACAACGTTTAGTCATATACAGAAAGGGTCAAAAGTCACAAAGGGATCTCAGAATTCAATAACTCCTTTTTCTTTGTTTTAAATTTACCATAACATTATATACAGTTTATATAGGAAATGAATGCATGCTAGGTGTGAAAAATCACATCTCAAGTAATTTTTAAAATTTATTAAAATTTCAAATTCCTTTGTGACTTTTGGCCCATCCTGTATCATTTTCTTTTAATTTCCTCCATAAATATAAAAAATACACACACACACACACATATATATAGATATATAGATAGATAGGAGTACCCTGGATGCGTCAGGCGATATATGCTGGAGAAGATATGTTGAGTCAAGTAAAACCAAAATCGTAGCTGTGGCCAGTGCCATCTAACTGGCTCCCTTTCCGGTGGCCCATAAAATGCATCATCCAAACATGGTTGATGCCAGTAT
Source organism: Octopus bimaculoides (assembly GCF_001194135.2). Taxonomy (NCBI): domain Eukaryota; kingdom Metazoa; phylum Mollusca; class Cephalopoda; order Octopoda; family Octopodidae; genus Octopus; species Octopus bimaculoides. Next base: position 186,785,628 of record NC_068982.1, on the reverse strand, counting down.
CCGCTGACTGGCTCCCATTCCAGTGGCACATAAAAAGCATCATCCGAACGTGGCTGATGCCAGTACCTGCTGACTGGGTCCCATGCCGGTGGCTCGTAAAAAGCACTATCTGAACATGATTGATGTTAGGCTCACATGACTGGCTCCTGTGTTGGTGGCACATAAAAAGCACCCACTACACTCTCGGAGTGGTTGGCATTAGGAAGGGCACCCAGCTATAGAAACATTGCTGCATCAGATTGGAGTCTGGTGCAGCCGCTGGCTTTCCAGACCTCAGTCAAACCGTCCAACCCATGCGAGCTTGGAAAATGGATGTTAAACGATGATGATGATGATGATGATGATGATGATGATGATGATGATGATGATGAAGGATCTTGATAGAATTTGGTTTAATATTGGTTTCAATTTTTGGCCCAAGACCAGTAATTTCAGTGAGGGTAGGGGTAAGTTGATTACATTGATCCCAGTGCATAACTGGTACTTATTTTATCAACTCTGAAAGAATGAAAAGCAGAGTCAGCCACAGCAGAATTTGAACCCAGAACATAATGTCAGATGAAATGCTGCTAAGCATTTCGCCTGGTACGCTAATGGTTCTGTCAGCTTGCTGCCTTGTTGGTAAAATAATGGTTTCAAATTTAGTCACAAGGCCAGCAATTGTTGGGGAGGGAATGAGTCGATTACATCGAGTCCAGTGTTGAACTGGTACTTTTTTTATCGACTTTGAAAGGATGAAAGGCAAAGTCGACCTTGGCAGAATTTGAACTCAGAACATAAAATCACATGAAATGCCATTAGGTATTTGGTCCGGCATGCTAACGGTTCTGTCAGGCCGCTGCCTTGACCTTGTTGGTAAAATAATGCAATGACAATTCCACAGAACATGATTTGTGGCTTTCATTTCTTAATTTATAAGATGTCAATCAGGACAGACTTTATATTGATTCCGTGTGGTTAGTTTGTTTAAACTGATGATGATGTCGACGATAAAAACTGTTTTGCATAGATATTTTCCTGTCTCCACCTCAACAGAATAATTTGTGCTATTCTGCAAACAGACAATTAGTCATTAGAAAACCTGACTGTAAAAATTACTGATTCAATTACTTCTAGTCTGAACCATGTTTATATATTCAGTGGTGACCCTGAGATTTATTTATTTTGTTAAGCAACAGTTTTATTTTGTTGACCGGACTTAAACAGGAGGTAACTGAAGGACTATTATAATACATCATCATCATTATTATTTAGTGTCCATTTTCCATGCTGGCATGGATCGGACAGTTTGACAAGAGCCGGCCAGCTGAAGAGCTGCACCAGCTTCCAGTCAGTTTTGGCATGGTTTCTATGGCTGGATGCCCTTCTCAATGCCAACCATTTTACGGAGTGTACTGTGTGCATTTACACAGAACCACCACAGGTGCTTTTTATGTGGTACCAATACCCACAAGCCCACAAGACTAGGCTTGCTCAGTTGGAGAGGGATGTAGGGGACATACCTGTATGTGAGGACAACTATGATTTTACTTAGGTTGACATGTCTTCTTAAGCACAGCAAACCACCGGAAATCTCAGTCCCTTGTCGTACCCTCCATGAGAGCTAATGTCTGAAGATTCTTTCTCACTACTTCCTTCCATGTCTTCCTGGGTCTACCACACATTCCATCCACACTTAAAGATTGGCACTTCTTTTCACAACTATCCTCATCCATATGCATTACATGGCTATACCAGTGCTGTTTTCTCTCTTGCACACTACATCTGAGGCTTCATATACACAGTTTTTCTCCCAAACCACTAGCACTCTGTTGTACATACACACTGACACTGCACATTCAGAGGAGCATGCTGGCTTCATTTCTTTCAAACCTTCACATGTCCTCAGTAGTCATGCTCCATGTCTCACTGCCATGTAGCATGGCTGTTTGTACCCAAGCATCATACAATCTGTCTTCCATTCTGAAGGAGAGGCTCTTTGTTATTAACAGAGGTTGTAGCTTTGAGCTATATATATGTAACGGTTAGTTCTTCATTGCAGTCGAGGGTCACCAATTCTGACAGCTGGTATTATGATATTATGTTGGAGTTGGCAGTTAGCGACTGTAACGAGTGTTGCTGTTGCAGATGTGCAAAATGAAAGAAGAATGATCGAAGTTGTAAAGAAATATTTATTTATTGTTACTTTGTATATATCCAAAACCACGACAGGTTGGTATGTATAATTAGTAAATGGAAAAGCATGCGAGGTAAAAAGAGTTAATTTCATCCGGTATGTATGTATACGTGTGTAGTGACGTCATTTGGTGCCAAGGTACAGTCGCCATTACTGCGTTTTCATCTACGCATGCGCAGGGAATAGTTCCGGAAGGAACACTGGAAGAGTCCCATGTGCATGCGTGGAATTCAACATCTAAACGTTCCCGCTCAATTCATGCTCTTTCTCGGCTGGCCGGCCATGAACATGGACGTGTCAAGCAGTGTCTCCAACATTCCAACTCTGGAGACAGTCTCTTTCCAACATTCCAACTCTGGAGCTAGACAAATAACCTCTCAACATCATTGACGGCGTCTCAGCAACCAAAGGGCGAAGTGCTGCCAATTTCCTCTGTAAATAAATATTGTTGTGTTGATAGTTCAGAATCTGCGTTCCGTTGTTTCTACAGATTTAATATAGGAAAGCGGGTGTACACCTAATGGTGTATAACCACTTTCCTATACGTGCTTAACCATAGATAGTGATAGAATGATGTTGTAAGAGAAAAGAGAGACAGTAAAAATTATAGAGTCGAGGTCATTGTGTGTCATAGTTGGCTGGTTGTAACCTTCTTTCTCCCTCTGGCCGTTTGTCTTTAGTGGCTACCTGCTTGTGGCTATGACTCTAATTGGTCTCTGTTCACTAACTGATGGTTGCTCTCACACACTGATTTTGCCTTAGAAAATTCTAGTTTTTATAACTATCCAAAACCAGCTAGAACAATAGATTTCATTAGTGGTCTGTTATCTCTATTCTTGCTTTTGGTGGACTAGAAGAGGTTAGAAAGGTCAAGTGGCAAAGACATTATTTTGCTTAGCGAAGGCATCTGGCAAATGTAACTGCTGTCACTCACAGAAAAACTATTGTTTTACTGTGAGAAAAGTGCTGTTGAAGTGTTAATTGAAATTTGGTGATTGAGGATTGAATCCACACCAAACCTGCATGAAGCTACTACATCACTCCCGCTCCAGAGAGGTTCTAAGAAAAGGAAACAAACGACTGAAGAAGAGAAAGAAATGCATGACTGAGGAAAAGTTTTGCATATGAGGAGAGAGGACCATTGAAGTGTATACAGGACAGATATTTATTCAAGTGAGTCTGAATAGCGGTGTCGCTTTGCATGCCAAAATGTGTGCAGTCAGTGACTGAGCAGTACAGCAGAAATGAGCTAGTGCGCGCGTATGCGTGAGGGCGTATACACAAGTGCAGGTGCACGTATCAAAATTCACTGTAAAATGATCTCAGGTGATCGAATGAGTGTATTCTCAATCCATGATATCGAAGATCTTCCTGCAGGATTGCAGTGTATGAAATGCCATGAAGGTCTTTCAGAAGCGAAATGTGTTTGGTGCTGTTGTTGTGGGTAATTGCTGGGGTTAGCAAGAACGGCAGTGTAGCATGCGGGGGTGATGCACAAGACAGGTAATTTTCTCCATTCATTACATGACCAAACAAAGGTCTAACAGGGGGAAATTATGTCTAGGCATGAGCACAGAACAAGTGAATATCTGATGTGCATCGAGTCGGGAAAGGAGTGAGCTGGCACAAACGTGTTGAAAAACAAGATAATAGACGCATAATAGAGTTGCGTGTGCGTGTGTGCAAAAGGGCTCATGGCTGAGGTAGTATGCTAATGCAGTGATTACAAATACAGTGTTGAATATACCAATGCTTAAGGCAGTGCTGGATATTTCAGCCAATGCATGAGGTATTAAACAGCTTGAAATGTGCAGGAGCAAGAGTGAGGCATGTGGCGCGTTGTAGAGGAAGGACAACTTTCTCTATGTATACGTAACGGATCTAGGGTCTTACTGAGGGAGGATGGAAAACAAACAAGAAAGGCATGGTATGGTGCATGAATGTGATAGTGTTAACATGTATGTGTGTAACAATACAAACATTTCCAAAATGAACGAAAAAAAGTACAAGCAAAACGCAACGTATGACAATGTGATTGAAAGAAAGTGGAAGTGCATTCTGGAGGCATGAACCAATGGCTAAGTCCACCTAAGCAGATTGGCATCTGAATCAGAGTGGATTGTTATCTTCTTCAAAAGAGAGCCCTAGAAAACAGTATAAGCAGATAAGTTACTTAAGAGAATACTTACTCCCTTAGGAAGCGGCTTTTTATCAAGTTTTTCAAGCTCTGCAATATAAAAATGGAGAATTCCATTCATCATCATCATCATCATCATCATCATCATCATTTAGCGTCCGTTGTCCATGCTGGCATGGGTTGGGACGGTTTGACCAGGGCTGGCAAGCTGGAAGGCTGCGTCAGACTCCAGTCTGATTTGGCATGGCTTCTATGGCTGGATGCCCTTCCTAATGCCAACCACTCCGAGAGCATAATGGGTACTTTTGTGTGCCAGCGGTACAGGTGCCATTTGTGTGACACCGGTATCTGCCATGACTTTGATTTTACTTAGCTTGATGGGTCTTCTCCTCAAACACGACATAACCGTATAGTTAATAAGGCTTGTGAAAGGTTTAAGCTGGAAGAATTAACGCCAGATATGTTCAACTGCCTAATATTCGTAAAAGGGCTGGTGGCAATGGAAGATGCAGAAATTAGAAAAAGAATATTATCAGGCGCAGGAGTGGCTGTGTGGTAAGAAGCTTGCTTACCAACCACATGGTTCCGAGTTCAGTCCCACTGCATGGCACGTTGGGCAAGTGTCTTCTACTATAGCCTTGGGCCGACCAAAGCTTTGTGAGTGGATTTGGTAGACGGAAACTGAAAGAAGCCCATCGTATATATGTATTTATATATGTGTGTGTGTTTGTTTGTGTGTCTGTGTTTGTCCCTCCACCATCGCTTGACAACCAATGTTGGTGTGTTTATGTCCCCGTAACTTAGCGGTTCGGCAAAAGAGACCAATAGAATAAGTAGTAGGCTTACAAAGAATAAGTCCTGAGGTCGATTTGCTCGACTAAAGGCGGTGCTCCAGCATGGCCACAGTCAAATGACTGAAACAAGTAAAAGAGTAAAAGCTGAATCAAGATGTGAAACTAACCTTGCAGAAAGTGGCTGAGGAATGCCAACAAATAATCAACCTTCGAAGATGATACAAGAAAAATAGAAGACAATAATAGTAATAATGTATAAATGTGTAAAAAAGCACAGACAGAAGAAAATATATCAATTCAAAACAGTGCTATGGTTGCGGAGACCGACATTTGAGGAAAGATTGCCCCTTTAAAGATAAAACCTGTTTTAAGTGTGGTAAAATTGGGTTTATACAGATGAAATGCAGGTCGGGAAGAAAAACGAAATTTTTTAACATGGGTGATGAAGTGTATTTTTGAATATATAGAAACGGAAAACATGACTGAGAACAAGGATGTTTAACTGGACATCTGGGTAACGTAATGTACATGGTAAAAGGACCAAAATATGAACACAGAAGGCATATAAACCAATTAAAAAAAAGATATACCAAAAATCAAGAGAGGCGAGAGGAACCAATGGATATACGGTATGATTTGTTTGAGGTCCCAGAACCACAAGCAGAAGCAGAACTGACACAGGTCAAACAGGAAAAGAAAACCTACAGAAATGATGGAGATTAACGCTAAGAGAAAAAAATACACCAGTTTCTCACCAAGGAAATAAAATTGATAAATTCAGGTTTAGAAAAAAAAAACTCTCAAAAGGGGGAGGTGTTATGTGGATACCCCCAGACGATAAGTAGGCTAGTCCAATACGTATGAATAGTGGACGTGATAGCTAGACGAGAAGCGTTGAGTAGAGCGAGCTGGAGCTGTTGGTAGTCTAGACATCAAGTTCTGTTGAGTCGTGTCGTTGGAAGTGAGAGTTCGGTAGTTAGGTAGAGGTATGATATTGGTGAAGGCACACCATCCGAACGTGAGATATAACAGTTTGTTTGAATGTATATAGGTATGTTGTTGTGTGTATGCCATTCATTTATGTTTATCAGCAAAAGAATTAAACACTGCCAAGAAAAATACTTTGTTACTTGTTACCCTCAACATCAAAAATGCTTGGAACCAGTGTTTGGTTCATTGGAAACACGTAACTCTTTTACTTGTTTCAGTCATTTGACTGTGGCCATGCTGGAGCACCGCCTTTAATCGAGCAAATCAACCCCAGGACTTATTCTTTGTAAGCCTAGTACTTATTCTATCGGTCTCTTATGCCGAACCGCTAAGTTACAGGGATGTAAACACACCAGCATCGATTGTCAAGCGATGTTGCGGGGACAAACACAGACACACAAACATATACATACACATACATATACATATATACGACGGGCTTCTTTCAGTTTCCGTCTACCAAATCCATTCACAAGGCTTTGATCAGCACGGGGCTATAGTAGAAGACACTTGCCCAACGTGCCATGCAATGGGACTGAACCCGGAACCATGTAGTTGGTAAGCAAGCTACTTTCCACACAGCTACTCCTATGCCTATAACAGTCTTGTTCATGAATTACGACAGATAAATTTTTTTTAAATAATAAGTTAATAGAATTTCTCTAATTCTCTAGTGATAAATGTGACATGTAAACTAAACGAAAGAGAGGCACTTAGCAATACATAACATTACCTTGCATCGTGGGATATTTCTTAGCTGGTTTTCTCTTAATTGCATCCATGCGAGGTCCATAGTCAAGCACTGGTAAAATATAAATAAAATATATTTTTTAGATATAACTAGGTTGTTGCTTGATGCTACACTGCTGGTAAAAACATTTGTTAATCATGCACATGCCTACATAAATTGTTAAAGTGAAGGTCTTTTTTTAAAGTCTGTCTTGTCTATATGTTGAAAGTCACACAAATACACACACACACACAAACAACCCCACCAAAATAACTAAATATATATTACATATTCATATAGTCACCTGTATTGTAAATCAGGGTGTGACTCACAAAGTAGTCATACCCAGTGGCTGGTGTAGCAGCACCATAATCAACTGCTACAAAGGTAAAGGTGACGCCTTAGACAGAAATAATTACAGGTGTATCAAATTGTTGAATCAGGAGATGAAAGTTACAGAGAAGCCCAACTAATTAGGAAGAGAGTTAGTCTAGATGAGATGCAGTTTGGTTTTGTGTCAGGGAGAAGTACCACTGATGCTATATTTTTGGTAAGGTAGCTGTAGGAGAAATATATAGCCTAAGATAAACCTTTGTACTGGGCTTTTGTTGACTTGGAGAAAACCTTTGACAGGGTCCCCTGATCCCTTATCTGGTGATCAATGCAAAAACTAGGGATAAATGAATGGTTGGTCAGAGCTGTAGAAGCCATGTATAGGGACGCTATCAGTAAGGTGAGAGTTGGCAGCAAGTACGGCAAGGAATTCAGAGTACAAATAGGGGTTTTCCAAGGATCGGTTCCCAGCCCCCTTTTGTTAATCATAGTCCTCCAAGCAAAAACAGAGGAATTCAAGACAGGCTGCCCCTAGGAACTTCTCTATGCTGACAATCTTGTTTTTATAGCTGAATCACTACCAGAACTAGAGAAGAAGTTCCAAGTATGGGAACAAGGTCTAGAATTGAATGGCTTTAGAGTTAACCTAGCAAAAACCAAAGTCTTAGTTAGTAGGAAGGCAGACAAATCACGAATCTCTTCAGGTAGATGGCCCTGCTTGATCCATAGAAAAGGCATACCTATGCCTTTTCTATGCACCTGGTGTAAGCTATGAACGTATAAGAGGTACAGCAATACCAGGGCAAGGTTAAGTGGGAAAATAACTTTTGTATGTGGAAGGTGCGCAGGTACAATAAACACTGGAAATGTACAGAAAATAGACTCCATCAACTGTCAGTTGGGTAAGCTAGAGACAGTAAATAGCTTCCGTTATCTAGGTGACCAAGTTAGTAGTGGAGGTGGATGCTCCAAGAGCGTAGCTGTGAGAATAAGATTAGGCTGGGCAAAGTTCAGAGAGCTCCTACCCCTGCTGGCAACAAAGGGTCTCTCTCAGAGTGAAAGGCAGATAGTATGATGCCTTTGTCAGGGTTTTTCTTAAATTCTCTAGTGATAAATGTGATATGTTGTAAACTAAACGAAAGAGAGGCACTTAGCAATACATAGCATTACCTGGTATAATGCCCAAAGGTCTAGCTAAATCGATTTCCTCCTCCTCCTCCTCATCAGCTTCTGGAAGATACAAACAAAATATACCTTATAGATGTGATTATAATGGTTAAAAAAAAAATGTTGTTAGACATTTTAAAGCATTTATACTAAAACAGACACGGTGTCCTCCAAAAATGTATGCATACTTTAGAGGAATGCCTATGAGAAATGTTCCAGAACACTGTGGACATTGATGAGCTCCACAAAGCAAGAATGGATACTAAAAAGGTATTGACAAACTAGTCATGAGACAGGAATTTCAAAATCAAGCATTCATCGCATTTTATAAAGTTGTCATTAGAAAAGTTACATTTCAAGAAGTGATTATTGCTTTTAATAAAGACAATCTGAGGATTTTTCACTGGTCTGGATTTGGTTATAGTTGCAGGGAGGCTTGTAAGACAGGTATTCCATTATGATCCTTCACTGGGTGCTTCTGTACATTTTAAAAATTCTTTTATATGTTTCAGTCCAATGACTGTGGCCATGCTGGAGCACCGCCAATGTGATCATCTTTCTACTTTCCACCTTTGTCGGAGCGGCTTTTGGTGAAGGATGGAGTTCGATCTTACAGCCTAGATATTGGCTCATCCGGGATCTCAGCAAGCCAAAGGTCAAGTTCACATTTGAAAACGTTTACATCCACTCCATGGAGGCTCCTCAGATGCTTCGGCAGACAGTTAAACAGCTGTGGGCCCTTGAAACCCAAGCTATTGCAGTACATCGTCCTTGCCCAAAATGAAGCAGTCGGCACATTGGGGACAGCACAGTGATGTCCCATTCATAATCTGGTATAGCTCTTTATTCCAAAGTTTGGTACCAGTCCTTCCATATATATATCACTGCATACCTCTCTCTCCTTCCTTCCGGGGAACAGAGTCATAGCTCTTTCAATCTGTCCCAGTAGCTCAGTCGTTCCATTGATGCAATTTTCTTTGTGTAATGTTGTTGGACTGCTTCAAGTTCTGCTATCGTCCTTGTAGTTTGTAGTCTAAAGTGACCATAGCTGAGAGCAGTAGTCCAGTCAGCCGAGGATAAATGACTTCCATAGAGTCATCATAGTTTCTTGATCCCTTGTCCAGAAGATTTCTCAGAATCCAACCGGCCAGTCTTCTGGATACTGCTACCATTTTGTTGATATGTGTGTGAAATGAGGCATTGTTGCTCATTTCTATTCCAAGATCACGCACCGTATTTTGATTCTGGGATTGTTGCTCCACTTGGTCCAACGTACTGATGTCGTGATTCCTGAGCAGGACTTAACTGGTAGCGGAGGGCCTGGAATTTACTTGCATTGAATTGCATGTTGTTATCCTCAGCCCATGTATGGATGGCATCTAGATCTTTCTCTAAGAGCGTAGTATCAGAGGTTTCCTTGACTGACTGTGTGACTTTCGTGTCGTGAGCATAGCTGGTAAGCATGGCTGCCTCTGTCACTGATGGCATATCCGATAGAGTTACCATGAAAAGCAGTGGCCACAGCACAGTGCCCTGGGGCACTCCACTCACTATTGGTGTCCCTGTGGAGAGAGCTCCATTGGCTGCTACAGTTTGGCTCCTGTCCTTTAGGAAATCATGCAGCCACTCTCTGACTTTACCGGTGATGCCAAGTCTCCATATTTTGTGGCACATCATTCCATGGTCGACCTTGTCAAATGCCTTCGCAAAGTCGAGGTATACCACATCCACATTTGAGCAATTCATTAATTGCTTCAGCACCCAGTCATAGTGTCACAGAAGCTGTGTAAGACAGCTCCTTCCTGAGCGAAAGCTATGTTGGGTGTCAGAGAGCAGGTCATTAGCCTCAAGGAACTCAATCAGTCTTTTCCTGACAATGCGCTCCATGACTTTATTGATGTGGGAGGTCAGGGAGACAGGTTTATAATTCCTAGCCTCTGCCGTCCTTCCTCCCTGATGGATAGGGCATATTATTCCCTCTTTTAGTTTTTGGGGGAGTTTCTCCATCCTGAGGGAATCCTGGAAAAGAATTTGAAGCAGTCTAGCTAGAGCACTTTTACATTTCTTTAGGAGGATTGCAGGGAATCCATCAAGGTCCATTGCCGAGTTCAAGCTCAGCTCTTCAATGGCTGATATCACATCAGTTTCCTCTATGTTGATGTTATCAATAGTTGCCATTTCACAATGTGTGTCATCAGGCTCAAAGACCCTACACGGCACATTCACTCGTAGTTTCCCCAGCGGTATGCTGAAAGCACTCTTGTATTGTGCATTCAGTAATTCACTGATCCTCTGGGGGTCCGCAGTTGGTGAACCGTTTTCATCTAGCAGCGGTCCTATTTTGTAACGCACTGAAGCATGTTCTTTCACATATCTGTAGAAGGCCGTAGGGTCCACTTTAATGTTTTTGATAGCCCTGGCTTCCTTTTCTACCCTTTCCGTTTTATGGGAAAGTTTGAGTGCATTTTCAATCTCAAGCAAGGTGTATTCGAGGTAGATTCGTTTGAAATCTTTTAGATGTCCATTTAAACGGTTTGAGATTTTTGCTCTTCGTCTCATTAGTACCCTCCTATCCCTGGGTATATTTTTCTTTGCCCGTTGATTTGGTGCTCTCAGGGCGGTGAGCTGGCAGAATCATTAGCACACTGGGTGGAATGCTTAGCTGTATTTCACCTGCTGTTATGTTTTGAGTTCAAATTCTGCCAAGGTTGACTTTGCCTTTCATCCTTTCGTGGTCGATTAAAATAAGTGCCAGTTATGCACTGGGGTAGATGTAATCAACTTAATCTCATTTGTCTGTCCTTGTTTGTCCCCTCTATGTTTAGCCCCCTGTGGGCAATAAAAAAATAAATATTCATTCATTGGAAAGACTTAACCAATAACATTCTTGTTCATGAATTAAGATTGATAATTTTTTTAAAAATAATAAATTAATGGAAAGATGGAGTTGTTAGGATTTTTTCTAATTTTTTAGTAATAAATGTGATATGTTGTAAACCAAATAAAAGAGAGGCTATTAGCAATACATAACATTACCTGGTATACGGCGCAAACGTCTTTTTGGAGAGATTTCATCATGAGCATCTGGAAGATACAAACAAAATATACCTTATAGATGTGATTATAATGATTAAAAAAATGTTGTTAGACATTTTAAAGCATTTATACTAAAACAGACATGGTGTCCTCCAAAAATGTATGCACACTTTAGAGGAATGCCTATGAGAAATGTTCCAGAACACTGTGGACATTGATGAGCTCCACAAAGCAAGAATGGATACTAAAAAGGTATTGACAAACTAGTCATGAGACAGGAATTTCAAAATCAAGCATTCATCGCATTTTATAAAGTTGTCATTAGAAAAGTTACATTTCAAGAAGTGATTATTGCTTTTAATAAAGACAATCTGAGGATTTTTCACTGGTCTGGATTTGGTTATAGTTGCAGAGAGGCTTGTAAGACAGGTATGATCCTTGTAAAACAGGTATGATCCATTATGGTCCTTCTCTGGATGATTCTCTGCAGGTTTTTGCTTTAACATCCATTACTTTGACACTCAAATCAGAGATCAACTGAGAAGTTTCCACAATTTCCCAGTGTATTGCCAGGTCTTAGTTCTACAGTGATAGAATGGGGAAGACAGGGATCAGCTGCTGAAAGGATCAATTTTGTAGTTAAACATAAATTTCTCAGCATTCCAGAGTCCAGAATTATAATGCATATTCTTTTGGCTTGCCATTGTCAGGGAGTTAGTGGTGCATTAAATAAAAACCTGATGTTTATTGCAATCAACCCATTGCATTAAAGCAGAACAGAAATAAAAAACGATTTATTGGCTTTCATACAAAGATGGCCGATGGGATCGTCAAGGCATCATTCAGTCTTAGAACAGTGACCTGTTTTTTTTTTGGTATATTTCATCCACACAAGAAGTCACAACAATTTTGTTCCATCTAACGATCCATATAATTGAAACGAAGGAGAAGCAATGTTTTAGTGTAAAATCTTTTAAATTCAACAAAAAAAAAAAACCTTTCCAGCATTGAATGGGTGTGTGTGTGTGTGTGTGTGTGTGAGTGTGTGTGAGAGTGTGTGTGTGTGTGTGAGAGTGTGTGCGTGTGTGTGTGATTGTGTGCATGTGTGTCTTTAGGAGTGTGTGAGTGTGTGTGCATGTGTGTATGAGTGTGTGTGCATGCTTGTGTGTATGAGTGTGTGCATGTGTATGTGTGAGTGTGTGCATGTGTGTGTATATGTGCATGAGTGTGCATGTGAGTGTGTGTGCATGCACACATGTGTGTGCATGCAAGTATGTATGTACATGTATATGTACAAAAGTGTGTATGTAATTGTTTGTGTGATCATTATGGAGTCAAAATAATTATGGGTTTATCCTATTGTTAGTCATGAGTGGAATAGAATACATAGATGCCTATCAAAATAAATGTAGACAGTACATTAATGAAATATAATGGAAAAGAATGGTTTACCTTCCATCTTATTTGTGAGAGTACCATCGTATTCAAAATCAGCATCATCATAATGTGACAATTGTACGAAAGAAAACAGAAATACATCTTTTATTAAATTCATAGACGCTTTTAAACATAAATAAATCTTGGAATTAAATGGTTTGGGTTTACTGTTAGGTGGCTTTTGGCCAACCCTGTACTATAGGAAAGACTGCATCACAAAAACTGACCTTCCCTTTTAAGGTCAGAAAACACAGCAATCTCACCTTTACTAATTACAACTCAGGTAAGACACACAACACAGTATTGTTTATTTTTGTTAGTTTACTTAACACAACTTTCCAATTACTGAATTGGGAAACAGCCATGTTGGCACAACAACTATTCTTCCTCCAGTTTTCACTTACAAAAGTATGAATGTGTGTATTTATGTATGTATGTATATGTATATATTCTTGTTGTGTACATATACACTGTTTATATTATATATATATGGAAGAACGACCGTGCGAACCAAAAGGAGAAATGGTGACGAATGGAAAAACAGGCTCCTTTTATAAACGCGTCACACGGTCGCCACAAAAATATGAAGTGAAATGATATGTTATAATACTATAACATAGAGAATTCGTAAATGCCAGTAAGGAAGACGATATTGAACCAACCGATAAAGATGAATAACAGTAAGATTTATTGGAGCATTAGATTGTATGTCTGTGTGTGAGTGTGAATGCAACATAATAAAACACATTATAAGACAGGCCGTCGTGTAAACAAAAGAGTGTGTGCGAGTAATACATGTATGTGTATGTAGGAGTTACAGAGTACTGATAAGAGTCAGTAACACGTATAAGAATTTACCAGTTCTTAATTAGAGTACACAGTGGTAAGTGTCTGTATATAAGAAGTTAAAGCGTTAAGGCAGAGCGATCACTCGTCGTGATGTTAGGGCTTCTATGCCGGGCCGGGTTCTTGGATACAGATGTTCTTCACAGGCTGGGTTCTTGTCTGTTAATTTCGTGGTGAGGCGATTCACACAAACAGGGCTGAAAAGCTGCGGTTAGCTGTTGGTAGCTTGTGTACGTGTAGAGTCATGTTGACGCTGGCGGCGATGCTGGTAGTCGTAGAGTCGTGTTGCTGCTGGCGACGTCAGGGGCGATGCTTGTAGTTCGTAGTTGAACGATGGTGTTGTTAATGTTGTCGCTGGAACTGGCTGGCTGTGTTACGCGTGTGTGGTCGGCGGCCAGATCTCAAAGGAGATCTGAGGCGCGACGATTTGGCGGGTATAATTTAGGCTATTTATAGCTGAAGGTAGGCTCCAGAGAAGCATGAGAAGAACACTCTCACGTGACCTTATTAGGGGCTATGGTTGGTCGATTTGTGTCCTGGGGCGAACGGGTGGAGATAATTTACCCGCTCAAGGAATAGTCAGTCAGGTGATGACAGGGAATGA
>NC_068982.1:186768938-186771368 GCF_001194135.2 Octopus bimaculoides | reverse complement strand
TTTACCCGCTCAAGGAATAGTCAGTCAGGTGATGACAGGGAATGAGTTGTTTTCTACTACGCTCGCGTTTGTCTGTATATTTACTAGTGAGAGAAGTGTTCACTACATATATATATGTGTACATATACATACTTATATATACATACTAGCAGCCAAGCCTGGTTTCACCTGGTCGGTTTGGATGATGTGGCTATTCCCGTGACAAAGTGTTGAATCTGTTCCAGGTGCTGAATCTCTTTCTGGAGATATGGGTTTGAGGCCTAGATGCAATATTCGAGGATGGGTCAAACTACAGTGATGTATAAAGGCCGAAAACGTCCATTGAAAGGTTGACAAAGGACCAGCAGATGAGGAAAAGATTCCTTCTGGCTTTTTGTTCCCCACCTCGATACACTGCTGAGATCCTTTTTTTCAGTGACCATCTTAAGATGTTGGTGTTTGAGGCCAATAGTCAAGGGGAGTTTGGAGGTGAAGCTATTGGAAAATGAATTTAGAGGCATTCAAGGGCAGATCGCATTCTTTCACCCAATTCCAAGCTTGTTTCAATGATGATTGGAATATGTCGTATTGATTCCTAGGTGAGACAAGTTTGAAGTCGTCTGCAAATAGGAGGACTCTTCCATCAAGGAAATCTGGCAAGTCGTTGATAGAGAGAAGGAAATGTATTGGCCCCAGCACTGACCCCTGTCTTGTCAATGTTGACACATAAGATATTGATCAGCACTGGAAGGAGGAAAGATATTGAACACTTACACACAAGGGTCTTGGAGAGACATAATGAGACGGTAATAACTAACACAAACAGTAAAAGAATAATTAGCACATTGGGCAAAACGCCTAGCAGCATTTTGTCCATCTTTACATTCTAAGTTCAAATTCTGCCAAAGTCAAATTCTGTTTGCTTTTCATCCTTTCATCATCATCATCTTTTTATGTCCACTTTCCATGCTGGCATGGGTTGGAAGGTTTGACTGAGGACTGGCAAGCTAGGAGGCTGCAGCAGGCTCCAATCTGATCTGGCAAGGTTTCTACAGCTTGATGCCCTTCGTAACGCCAAACCACTCTGAGAGTGTAGTGGGTGCTTTTTATTTGCCACCGGCACAGGGCCATTTAGGCGGTACTGGCATCGACCACACTCAAATAGTGCTGTTTACATGCCACCAGCACAGGAGCCAGTTGGGTAGGTGGGTGGGTGGCTGGTGGGGGTGGGGGCACTGGTATCAACCACGCTTGGATGGTGCTCTTTATGTCCCATTGGCACAGGAGCCAGTTGGGGAGCACTGGCATCAACCACATTCGGAAGGTGCTTTTTACGTGCCACCAGCACAGGAGCCAGTTGGGAGGCAGCAGCATCGACCACGTTCAGACGGTGCTTTTTATGTACCACCGGCATGTGGAACCAGTCAGGAGGCACTGGCATTGACTTGCACTTGAATGGTGCTTATTGCATACCAGCAACATGGGCACCAGTCCCATGGCACTGGCATCGGCCACAACAATTTCCATTTTGATTTTGATTTTACTTGACTCAATAGGTCTTCTCAAATGCAGCATATCACCTTATGATTGAAAAATCAGCACCAGTTGACTACTGAGGGTCAGAGTTATCAACTTAACCCCTCCTGAATTTGCTGGCCTTGTGCCAAAATTTGAAACCAAATCAAATATTTTAATATATTACTCTTTTACTTGTTTCAGTCATTTGACTGCGGGCATGCTGGAGCACGGCCTTTATAGTCGAGCAAATCAACCCCAGAGCTTATTCTTTGTAAGCCTAGTACTTATTCTATCGGTCTCTTTTGCCGAACCGCTAAGTTATGGGGGAGGTAAACACACCAGCATCGGTTGTCAAGCGATGCTGGGGGGGGGGGAAACCTTCATCTCCATCTGTTACTCTCCCCTCAGTCTTAAAACCCCCACCTAACCCATCCTTTCTTTTCCCAGCCCACTGTCCATACCCTCGCTTCCTTCTTGAGGCTTTGCTCTGGCACCCCATCACTATCATCATACCATCTTCCCAGATCCCCATACCTACCCTTATATAATGCAAGGTAGCCATGTTTCTTTTCTATAGCAAGACACCTGCACATGTCCTTCTGGCACACTTCAACCTCACCACACCTGGCATAAAGAACCTTCTGAAATACTCACCCACCATGTCAAAGGAGCTTTTTCTTTTTCTTATCCTTTCACCTATCTTGCAAGTCACTTGTGAACCTCAGTAGTTTCTGGAAGCCAGTCCTCTCTGTAAAGTGGTTGGCATTTGGAAAGAAAGCCAGTTGTAGAAACCCTGCCAAAGCAGCAGGCATCGGAGCTTGATGCAGCCCTGCAGCTCGCTGGATCCTGGCAAACCGCTCAACCCAGGCCTCAAGGAAAACAGACATTAATTGGTTACGATGATGATGATATATGTTTACAGACACACACACA
>NC_068982.1:186739881-186768928 GCF_001194135.2 Octopus bimaculoides | reverse complement strand
ACACACACTTTATATACTGGTATCAAATTTTGACACTAGGCCAGCAACTATGGGAGTGAGACAAGTCGATTACATGGACCCCAATGCTCATCTGGTACTTATTTTATCGACCCTGAAAGACTGGAAGGCAAAGTCGACTTCGTGGGGACTTTGAACTGAGAATGTAAAGACGGACAAATTGCCCCTAACCATTTTGTCCGGCGTGCTAACGACTCTGCTAGCTCGCCGCCTTATACATACCTTATATATTTATTTCTTTATTGCCCACAAGGGGCTAAACATAGAGGGTACAAACAAGGACAGAGGAAGGGATTAAGTCGATTACACTGACCACAGTGTGTAATTGGTACTTATTTAATCAACTCCGAAAGGATGAAAGCAAAGTGGACCACGACGCAATTTGAACCCCGAGAACGTAACGACAGACGAAACACCGGTAAGCATTTCGCCCGACGTGCTAACGATTCTGCCAGCTCGCCGCATATATCATGTAGTGATAGCATTTCAGTTTATGGGTCAAGGGAGGTTACTCTCAGTGTTGATTAAAAAATTTTTTTTTTTCTGTTAGGAATATTTGATATGTTACGGAATTAGGTCCCTTTCTATCACCAGCCAGCGGCTTTTCCTTCTTTCCCACTCCCACAGTCCACTCTCACACCCCGTAGTACTCAAGTTTTCAAATATTATTAATGTACTTGCAGTCAAATCACACATAATACCCTAAAGGATGCTTTAACATCACTCATCAAAGAGAAGGTCTCTCTCCAAATAGTTTATAATATTCTTATACAGGCAAGTAAAGGCGCATGGCTCAGTGGTTAGAGCATCGAACTTACGACCGTGAAGTTGGGAGTTCGAATCCCGGACAGGGCTGTGTGTTGTGTTCTTGAGCAAGACACTTTATTTCACATTGCTCCAAGTTCACTAATCTGTAGAAACGAGTTGCGACGTCACTGGGGTCAACTTGTATCAGCCTTTGCCTTTCTTTTGGATAACATCGGTGGCAAGGAGAGGGGTCAATGTCAGTGCCAGCCCCCTCTGGCTCCCATGCCGGTGGCATGTAAAAAAGCACCCACTACAGAAACATTGCCAGATTGGATTGAGCCTGGTGCAGCCTCCTGGCTTGCCAGTCCCTAGTCAAACCATCCAACCCATGCCAGCATGGAAAGCAGACATTAAACAATGTTGATGATGGGTCCATCTGAGTTAAAAAGAAACCAAAGAGATCCAAAAGCAAAAAATGGTTGAGAACCCCTGACATAAGGACACTGGTGGGATTGGAACCTCTATAGTTGTTGTTTACACTCAGTGAACCCCATTGTAGAAGGCCTATGATCAAAACTTCCAGCTGTGGTCACCTGTCGTGTGGATATTGGAAAGCCGAAAATTTCACATGGACTTGTTGTAGTTTTATACTATGCTGTAATCCTTGCAACAAGGATTTCTGGCCAATATGAAACTAGATGTCCCTGTGAAGAATTGTAATAAGTACCATCATATGTATGTATGTTCCCTTCTCTTTTGCCTCATCATCATTTAACGCCTGTTTTCCATGTTGGTGGGATAAGATGGCTTGACTTGAACAGGCAAGCCAAGGAGCTGAACCAGGCTCCAATCTGGGCTTGGTTTCAACAGTTGGATGCCCTTCCTAACACCAACCACACCAAGAGTGTAGTGGGTTCCTCTTATGTGTCACCAGCACAGGTACCATTCATGTGTTACCTTCACGGGTACCTTTTTACATGTCACTACCACTGTCCATGACTGCGATTTCACTTGGTCTGATGAGTCTTTTCAAGCACAGCAAATCGGAAAAGGTTTCGATCATTTGTCATTGCCTCTGTGAAACCCGACAACCTGAGATCATGCTTTACCACCTCATCTCACGTCTTCCTAAGTCTACCTCTTCCACAGTTAGGGACCAGCACTTTTTTGACACAGCTGTCCTCATGTCCGCATCCATATGCATCACATGATCTTACCAGTGCAGTCTTCTCTCTTGCACACATCTGATGCTTCTTATGCCCAATTTTATGCATACTAGCTTCATTTCTTTCAAGCTTACGCATGTTTTCTGCAGTCACAGACCACGTTTCACTGCCATGCAGCATAGCTGTTCATACACAGGCATCATACAATCTGCCTTTCACTCCAAGGGAGAGGACCTCTGTTACCAATAAAGGTAGAAGATCTCTGAACTTTGTCCAGCTTATTCTTATTCTCGCAGCTACACTCTTGGAGCATTCCCCTCCACTGTTGACTTGCTCACTTAGGTAACGGAAGCTATTAACTACTTCTAAGTATCTTCCCAGACAATTGAGGAACTCTATTTTTCTGTACATTCTTGTGTTTATTGTACCTGTACATCTTCCATAAACAAAGACTATCTTATCCGTTAACCTTCCTCTGATATTGCTGCACCACTTATGCATCTATAGCTTTCACTGGGTACACCTAATTGAGTTTCTACCTACGTCTTTTCTACATACTGAGCAGGGTCATCTCCCCAAAGGGATTTGGGATTTGTCTGCTTTCCTACTTACTAAGACTTTGGTCTTTGCTAAACTAACTCTAAGACCTTTTGATACCAGACCTTGCTTCTGCACCTGAAATTTCTTCACTGGTTCTGGTAGTGATTCAGCTATAAGAACAAGATCATCAGCATAGAGGAGCTCCCAGGGGTAGCCCGACCGAAATTCCTGTTATTGCCTGGAGGACTATGATGAACAGGAGGGGGCTGAGAACTGATCCTTGGTGAACTCCTACTTGTACACTGAATTCATTGCTATACTCATTGCCAACCCTAACTTTACTGACAACATCCCTGGACATGGCTTGTATGGGTCTCACTAACCACTCATCTGTCCCTAGTTTCTGCATTGATCACCAGAGAAGGGATCAGGGGACTTTGTCAAAGGTTTTTTCCATGACAACAAAAGCCATGTACAAATGTTAACCTTTGGCTAGGTACTTCTCCTGCCAGGAATATAGCATCAGTGGTACTTTTCCCAGGCACAAAACCAAACTGTATCTCATCTAGACTAACTCTCTTCCTAATTAGTTGGGCTACACCAGTCATTGGGTATGACTCCCTCATGTTTCTTCCACTGGAAGAAGCTGGTATTTAACAAAGATACAAAACTACATCCTTGTAATGTGGAGAACAAAAACAATCTCACATTCTGAAATTGAGAAAAGTCTTGCATCTTTTTACTGTTCTTCTAACAGATTGTATTTGTAATGAATGTATGTATGTGTATGTACACACATACATACAAACACATGTGTGAATGAGTGCATGTGTGTGTGAGTGTGTGAATGAGTGCGTGTGTGTGTGTGTGTATGTGTGTTTGCGTGTGTGTGTTTGTATTTCCTTGTTTTGACATCATGTGATAGTTGTAAATGAGTATATGAGTGTCATACAACTATTGTTTTTCATTTCCAATGTTCTACAAAAACATGTCTGGCTATGGGGAAATATTACCTTGCCTAGAAAGAGGTGAATGTGGGTGACAGCATGGTCATCCAACAGTAGAAAATCTCTCTCAATAAACTTAATGTATTTCATGCAAGCAGGGAAAAATAGACATTCTTTTCTACCCTAGGCACAAGGCCTGAAATTTGGGGAGAGGGGGCCAGTTGATTAGACTGACCCCAGTATGCAACTGGTACTTAATTCATTGACCCTGAAAGGATGAAAGGCAAAATCGACCTCAGCAGAATTTGAACTCAGAACGTAAAGACAGATAAATACCGCTAAGCATTTCGCCCGGCATGCTAACGATTCTGCCAGCTCGCCGCCTTTAACATTAGGGAAAAGCAGACATTAAAACAATGGCGATGATATGTACACACACATGAAAAGAAGCCTCATAAATATCCTCTAATGGGTAAATGCTGTTTGTCTTTCATCATGATTGAAGCTTGTAATTTTCAGTAGAATATGTGGGAGGTAAAATATTAGGTCGTCCCATAAATAATGCGGTTTTTTCAATTGCTTGAACTAAAAGTCAGAAGAGGACGGGATAAATTACCTGCATCAACATGCTATAAAAACAGGTAGTAATTTTACCTTTTACTTAGTGCAGGTTTTGAAGAGTGTAATTCGATTTTAACAGTTATTTTTTCATAGTTATAATGGAAATGACAAAGGAGCGTATTCAGCATATTTTGCTTCATGAGTTCAATAAAGTCAATAACGCAATGGAAAGTGCGAGGAATATTAATGCAGTTTATGGGGATCGGACGATAAGGGTAAGCGAGTGTCAACAGTGGTTCCAGAAATTTAGAGCTGGAAAATACAGCCTAGAAAACTAGCCTCATCCTGGAAGATCTGTGGAGCTTGACAAGGATGTCCTGCAAACCCTGGCGGAACAAAATCTCATCGTAACTATTGAGGAATTGGCAGAAAAGCTTGGATTTGGTCATTCAACCATTCATCAACACTTGTGTGCCATTGGAAAAGTCAGCAAATTGGGTCCAATGGAATCCTCACAAAACTTTCTGAGTCTAATAGCATGAAGAGAGTGAACTTGCAAGACAAGGCTCCTCAACTGAATGGTGAGCAGTATTGAGGGAAGTTGCTTTTTACCTGGTGATGAGAAGTTAAAGTATGATAAATGAACAGGAATAAGTGTCTTGCTGTAGGGGAGACACACCATTAACTCAGTTGTAAAAGAGAGATGTGTTAAAGGAAGGTGAATATAAGTGAAGTGAGATAGAGGATTGAACAGGGTGGATATTTTGCACCTTTGCTAGATATTTTCAGCATTTCAACAGCTATACTTGATAGAGATGTTGCTTTTCTCAATTTCATACCTTTAATGGCATTTTGGTGATACCACTGTCCATTTCAATAACTATTGGGTTGGTACATAATTATTGCAGCTGTTTTTCAGCAAATTTTATTCAACAAAAATAAGAACAATATTTAACAAAAACACCTTTAAATGACAGTCTGACCGTCTGCCAAGCAAATGGGAAGCAGTAATTGAAGTAGACGGTGAATATGCTCCGGAATAATCATTTAAAGATGTTTTTGTTATATGTTATTGTTTTTGCTGAATAAAATTTGTTGAAAAAAGCAGCAATAATTATGCACCAACCCAATATAAAATGGTGATGTACTATTTGACCAATGTATTTTATATATTGGGTTGGTGCATAAGTATTGCGACTTTTTTTCAGCAAATTTTATTCAAGAAATACAATAACAATATTTAACAAAAACATCATTAAATGATGGTCTGACCATCTGCCAAGCAAATGAGAAGCAGTAATTAAAGTGTAGATGGTGAATATACCCCAGAATAATCATTTAAAGATGTTTTTGTTACATGTTGTTATTGTTTTTGTTGAATAATTATGCACTAACCCAATAGTTCCCCAGTGCTTGGGACAGTTCTTCCAATAGCTCCCTATGTTTGGGACAGTTCTTCCACCCATACATTTTCCACAATCAATAACCTCTTGTGATAACGTTTCCAACCTTCATTTTTCTCATTGCTCCCTAAACAGGTCTTCATCTACACTAACATTCTGCGTTGCAATCCAGAATACTTCATGTTTCTGATCTTCTGTTGCAGAGAAGTGGTAAATCTTCTGCTTTTGATTTCTCTTTGAGTTATCTTTTATCTTTTACTTGTTTCAGTCATTAGACTTTGGCTATGCTAGAGCATTGCCTCAAAGAATTTTTAGTCAACTGAATCAACCCCAGTACTTCTGTTGTAAGCCTGGTACTTGTTCTATTGGTCTCTTTTACTGCCAAACTGCTAAGTTACAGGGATGTAAACACACCAACACTGGTTGTCAAACAGATAAACAGACAGACACACACACACACTCATTTTATATATATATATATACATATAAAAAGGAATACAAAAAATGGGACAAGAACACAAAACATCCAGACAGCTAGATGATACAAAAAAGGGACAACAAAACATCCAGACAGGTGATACAAAAAAGGGAGAAGAAAAATCACAGACGGGTCATTCAAAGTTTTCTTTCCTCAGTCGAGTTCCAGATTATCTTCGCAATTTTGGCTGGTTATACTCGAGATTGCTCCAATCTGGCCAGCCCCAAGGAAAAAACTAAGCTAAGAGCATTAGATTCTTTGGAAGAAAGTAGCGAATGTATACAAAAACAAGGACAGAAAAAAAACGGAATTGCAAAGATAATCTGGAACTTGACTGAGGAAAGAAAACTTTGAATGACCCGTCCTTGTTTTTTCTTGTCCGTTTTTTGTATCCTCTGTCTGGATGTTTTGTTGTCCCTTTTTTGTATCATCTAGCTGTCTGGATGTTTTGTGTTCTTGTCCTATTTTTTGATTTCCTTTTTATATACATATTGTGGTATACTTTTTTACTTGTTTCAGTCATTTGACTGCAGCCATGCTGGAGCACTGCCTTTAGTTGAGCAAATCGACCCCAGGTCTTATTCTTTGGAAGCCTAGTACTTATTCTATCGGTCTCTTTTTGCCGAACTGCTAGGTTACGAGGATGTAAACACACCACCATCGGTTGTCAAGCGATGTTGAGGGGACAAACATAGACACACAAACACACACATACATATATATGTATACATATATACGACAGGCTTCTTTCAGTTTCCGCCTACCAAATCCACTCACAAGGCTTTGGTCGGCCCGAGGCTATAGTAGAAGACACTTGTCCAAGGTGCCACGCAGTGGGACTGAACTCGGAACCATGTGGTTGGTAAGCAAGCTACTTACAACACAACCACTCCTGCGCTTTGGTCTCTCTATATATACATACATACACACAATGGGTTTCTTTTAGTTTCCATCTACCAAACCCCCTCACAAGACTTTGGTCAGCTCAAGACTATAGTAGAAGTCGCTTGCCAAAGGTGTCACAGAGTGGGACCGAACTTGAGAAAGAAGCTTCTTACCACACAGCCATGCCTGTGCCTTCTCATGTAGCTTCTCTCTCAGTTACTTCATAGAATCTTTTGTTATCCAATTTTCTTGTTCCTTTCCTCTCTTGCATGCTTCTTAGTGACTTCACTGCTGCTGGAGCTATATAAAAAGTACCCAAACCACAGGAAGGGCATCCAGCCACAGAAACCATGTCAAAGCTGACACTGTCCTGTGGCTTGCTGAATCCTGTGGAACTGTCCAGCCCATACCAACATGGAACACGAACATTAAACGATTTCTTCTCTCTTTTCATGGTTGTATTTTAACTCATATTGCTCAGCCGAAAGTCCTGTAGCACCATCATGTTATCTTATGTTTCACTGATATCTTGCTCCAGCCATGACAATGGTCTCTGGCTTTCAGCAGGTTGTATTGTAAAAACTCCTTGTTGTCCTCTGTGGCCCTAGGTTATCTACCTCCATCTTCTCCTGATGCACATATTAAAAAAAAATTGAGAATAATCAAAAACATGTATTCTAGAGAAGGAGAGTGTGGTAGGGCACCCAGCTGTGGAAACGCTGCCAGATCGGATCAGAGCCTGGTGCAGTCTTCTGGTTTGCCAGCCCTCAGTCAGACCGTCCAACTCATGCCAGCATGGAAAGCGGACATTAAACGGCAACAATGATGATGATGATGATGTATTTATTAGGAGAATGTTAGGATGTCTCACTTACCACACTCTCCTTCTCTAGAATTTCTTTTGCATTTCAATCTGTTTAATTCTTATTCTGAAGCCATTCCCCAATAACTAATGTTGAGGGGTATATTCTTCACTGGGGAAAGAGGTAATATTTACAGCCTTCTACTCATACCATTTCCTGGTGAGAATGAAATCTTTGTGGCTCTGTTTGAAAGGGGAATTTAATGGCCGACTGCTTTCTTTAGGTTTGTGTTGCAGTTGTTGACTGTTAGTTCATTTACATCACAGAACTCTATGAGACTTGATTCCAATTCATTCCCACAATCATAACCATAGCCACCATGTATTCTGCAGCAGCCACTGTAGTGCTATCCAACATGCCCATTGAGATCATCATTCAAGAAAATAATGTAACTAGAGGCACAGGAGTGGCTGTGTGGTAAGAAGCTTGCTTCGCAACCACATGGTTCCTGGTTCAGTCCCACTGCATGGCATCTTGGGCAAGTGTCTTCTACTATAGCCTCAGACCGACCAAAGTCTTGTGAGTGGATATATGTATATGTATGTATTTGTGTGTCTGTGTTTGTCACCCCACCATCGCTTGATAGCCGATGTTGGTGTGTTTATGTCCCCGTAACATAGCGGCTTGGCAAAAGAGACTGATAGAATAAGTACCAGGCGTACAAAGAATAAGTTCTGGTGTCGATTAGTTCGACTAAAGGCAGTGCTCTAGCATGGCCACAGTCAAATGACTGAAATGAATAAAAGAATATCATCTATAATTAGCCCTCCTATGTAGAAGGCAAATTGCGTCTGTGGCCCAAAACTAAAGAGAGCTAAATAGCATGACTATAATACATCTATAACGACTATTTGCCCTGGTGATGTTTGATCAGAGGTTAAGGATGGATGAGAATTAATTCTGTAATTCAATCATTCTTTTGTTCTGGTCCCAAGTTGGATCCCAGCTGTTGGCCAATTTGTCCCAAAGTTCTTATCTTGATGTAAAATTAACGAAGCGAATGTCATTTATCTCCCTCTTGATTTCTGACATCATCTGACAAACACCAACCAAGATGGCATGAATCAGCCAAACTTTACCTGCAAGAAACAGCAACCCAAATCCTTTTAAATCAGATCCCAATGCTGGATGTTCAAGAACCAAATGAAGGGCAGATTTTCAATCCTAGGATCATCCTGATTCCAAAAAGGTATAATATATCAATATAGAACAAATGTTGACTGAGATACAGGGGTCCCAGACAGACAGAATCTCACTTTTATGGTTATAAATTGAAGGCATGTGGGCTGAGTGGCTATGGTGTTGCACCCATGATCTTGCAATCACGGTTTCAATTCTCAGACCAGGCAGTGAATAGTGTGCTTGAGTAAAACACTTCATGTTCACTCCAGTTGTAAATGAGTAACCATGCAACAAACTGGCATCCTGTCCAGGGGTTAATGTTGTGGCTTCAGTCACTTGTATGCCCAGGAAACCAAGTAACCAGCCCTAAGGGTTCTAGGCCTAAAGACAACAGTATCCAAGAGTTGATGAAGATTTATCATTAAGGTGGCTCATCAATGGGTCTTATTCTGGCTAAGAAGCTCCCAGAATAACCTCATCTACTACTGATTAGGCTTACCATTATTTTCAGCTTTAAAACCGACCAGGGTTTGAAGAGGTATAACATGTAGGTTATGTAATGAGGGAGAGCAAGCCTCCTATGTGCAGTAGTCAGGGGCCTGGAGGATATTTCATTGCAAATATATTAATATAACTGCTGGTGTCATGCATAAAAGCACCTGTGCTGGTGCCACATATAAAACACTCAGTACACTCTGTAAAGTGGTTGGTGTTAGGAAGGGCATCTAGCCATAGAAACCATGCCAAAACATACAACTGGAGCCTGGTGCAGCTCTCTGGTTTGCCAGCTCTAGTCAAACCAGATGTTAAATGACGATGATGATGATGATAGCTGCATGTTTTCTTAACCGAAGGAAGTTCCTGGCAAATGCTGTAGTGATACATGGAATCTGATACGAATGTATGATTTTTTATCAATTACAGAAACAGATGTACGAAACAGGTACACTTTACTTGACAGTACAAGCATGCAAAATATTGTCAAGGAGAACAAGAATGTTTAAAGATAAATTAAACTAAACACGTTTTATTGTCAAGTAATATTTTATTTTATCATCCATACTTTCATATTTTTCATTTGAAATTTTTCAAAGTAATTCAATGTCATATTTGATTTTGTCAAGAAAATTCTGAAAATCTTAATGGAATATTAATCATTAAAGCGGCGAGCTGGCGGAATCGTTAGCACGCCGGGCGAAATGCTTAGCGGTATTTCGTCTGCCGTTACGTTCTGAGTTCAAATTCTGCTGAGGTCAACTTTACCTTTCATCCTTTCGGGGTTGATAAATTAAGTACCAGTTACGCATAGGGGTCAATCTAATTGACTTAATCCCTTTGTCTGTCCTTGTTTGTCCCCTCTGTGTTTAGCCCCTTGTTGGCAATAAAGAAATAAGGAATATTAATCAGCAGAAGGTCCCTAACTGTATCTTCTGCCATATTGCTCTTCTCTTCCAACCACATTATTACAGAAAATACTTCTTTAACTGGTGCAGAAGTACCGAAGTGACAAAGAATGTATTCTATTACAGTACTACTAAGAACTTTTTACTAACGTGTGTCTAACACAAACAGGATATGTTGTTCATCATCATCATCATCATCATCATCATTTAACGTCCGTAGTCCCTGCTGGCATGGGTTGGACAGTTTGACTGGGCTGGCACTCTGGACGCCCTTTCAAATGCAAACCACTTCAAGAATGTAATGAGTGCTTTTACATGTCACTGGCATGGGTGTCATTTGCTTGACACTGGGGTGTGTTTACGTGCCACCAACATGGGTGCCACTTTGTATGACACCAGTATCTGTCACAACTGCAATTTTGTTTGGCTTGAGGGTCTTCTTTTCAGCATGGCTCAATGCCAAAGGTCTTGGTCATTGCCTCCATGAGGCCCAACACTCAAAAGGAACTCAGCCGTTTTACCTCCGTGAGGCTCAACTCTTGAAAGGAACTCGGCCACTTCGCCTCTACGAGGCCCAACGTCCAAAAGATGTTCTTTACGTGCCACCAGCACAGATGCACTTGGCTTGACGGATCCTCTTAAGCACAGTACATTGCCAAAGGTCTCACTCACCAGTCATTGCCTCAGTAAGGCTCAAAGTTCAAAGATCATGCTTCACCATCTCATCCCATGTCTTCCTAGGTCTACCTCTTCCACAGGTTCCCTCATCAGTTAGAGATTGGCACTTCTTTACACAGCTGTCCTCATCCATATGCATCACATGACCATACCAGCACAGTCATCTCTCTTACACACCACATCTGATTCCTCTTATGTCTAACTCTTCCCTCAAGATGCTTACACTCTGTTGAACATACAAACTGACATTGCACATCCAGCGAAGCATACTGGCTTCATTTCTTTCAAGCCTACACATGCCCTCGGCTGTCATAGCACATGTTTCACTGCCATGCAGCATAGCTGTTTGCACACAGGCATCAAACAATCTGCCTTTCACTCTAAGAGAGAAGACCTTTGTTGCCAGCAGTGGTAGGAGCTCTCTGAGCTTTGCCCAGCTTAATCTTATTCTCACAGCTATCTACTACCTCTAGCTTGCCACCCTGGCAGTTGATGGAGTCTATTTTCTGCACATTTTCAGCATTGATTGTACCTGTACATCTTCCACATACAATAGCTTATTTCCCTGTTAACCTTCCTTTGATGTTACTGCATCTTTTATGTGTCCAAAGTTTACACTGGGTGCATTTTATGGAGTTTCTACCTACACCTTTTCTCCAGATTGAGCAGGGCCATCTACCTGAAGGGATTTGTGATATGTCTGCTTTCCTACTTATTAAGACTGGGCTTTGCTAGGTTAACTCTAAGGCCATTTAATTCTAGACCTTGCTTCCACACCTGAAACAGGGGCAGCCAGTCTTGAATTCCTCTGTTATTGCCTGGAGGACTATAATGAATAAGAGGGGGCTGAGGACTGATCTGTGGTGGACCCCTACCTCCACTCGGAATTCTTCACAATACTCATTGCCCACACTCACCTTACTGGTATTGTCCCTGTACAGGGCTTATACAGTTCTTACCAACCACTCATCTATCCTTAGTTTCCACATTGACCACCAGATAAGGCACCGGGAGACCCTGTCAAAGGCTTTCTCCACAACAACAAAAGCAAAAAAACAGAGGTTTATCTTTGGCTAGGTATTTCTCCTGCAGTTGCCTTACTAGAAATATAGCATCAATGGTGCTTCTCCCTGGAACAAACCCAAACTGCATCTCATTTAGACTAACTCTCTCCCTAATTAGTTGGGCTATGAATCTCTTCATAACTTTCATCACCTGATCCAATAATTTGATACCTCTGTAATTATTTCTATCTAAAGTATCACCTTTACCTTTGTAGTAGACAATTTGTTGACAGTAAAAACCGATAACACTGCCTAATGCACGTTTGTACATTATGTGTGTGTGTATAGATGGATGGTTGGATGGTTGGATGGATGCATGCATATCTGTGAAATTCCAGGTATAAAAGTAAAACCTGGAATCAAAAGGCCTTAAAGTTAAATTAGTAAAGACCAAAGTTTTAATTAGCAGGAAAAGAGACAGGATACTAATCTCTTCAGGAAAATGACCTGTTTAATATACAGAAATTGAACAAGTTGTACTCAGTGTAAACTATGGATACATAAGAGGTGCAGTAGAACCACAGGAAGATTAACAGAAAGTAGATTTGGTTTGTGGAAGGTGCATAGGTTCAATAAGCACTAAAAGCCTAAGAGGATCCTTAAAGGCAGTAAATAGTATAAGAATTGGATGATATTGTGTGTTGTCCTGTAAGACAATAGATAGAAGCAACGTTGTTTGTTTTTTTTTTGTTTGTTTTTCAAGCCATGTGGAGTCAGGCGAAAAGAGAAATCACTGTTCCCTCGTTTGTTCTTTTCTCGGCCTCAGTTGGTGTTGAAAGAAACACGTGGGTGAGAGAAATAAGCGGCGGCTTGTGTCATAGTAGTTGATGGTTCAGTTTCCAGGCTGTATGGTATTTTTCTCCGGGGTAAGAAAACTGTTGCAGTTGGGTGGGTTGTTCCATTCCCTCGTCTCTTGTGTTGTTGTTTTTTTTTTACGTCGTCTCTTCATTTTTGACGAGTTGTTAGGGAGATAATTTCATGTTCGTACTAGGGGTCACCAGTTATAAGAATTGGATGTGTTGTATGAGAGATTCCGTATCACGTCGGGGGTCACCAGTTATAAGAATTGGATGAGATATGACGGCTCGGCCATCTCTCCCCAGTTCTTATATTAATCATTGAATCCAGAAATACAACAACACGAGAGATAACGGTAACAACAGATCAATAATTTATTCTAGGTTGGTGTAGAGCCTTTTCATTCCTGGGTGAACAGGCATGCCGCTAGAATACCAAAGAAGCTTCGACCACATGTCGTGGTTGAGTTGGGACAGCTTGGAAGAACGTCCTGTCACAACGACCGCTGGATGGATAAGAGATCGAACGCTATTTCTTTCTCTGCACCTGTTGCATTGCGCATGCGTGCTCGGGTACTTCCGCTGACGGCAAGTCCCTTGCACATGCGCAATGGCACTTCCCAAGATGGCGGCCACACGCGCCACTACAATAGTTTCTATTATATAAGTGACCTTATTAACAATGGAGAGTGGTGTACTGAAACTATAGTTATTAGAATAAGAACTGGCTGGAGAAAGTTGAGAGAGCTATTATCTCTGTTGATAACAAAAAGGTTCTTTCTCAGAGTGAAGGGCAAATTGTATGATGCTTGTGTACATACATCTATGCTACATGGTTGTGAAACTTGAACTGTGAATGCAGAGGACATGCAAAGACTAGAAAGAAATGATGTACTTCATCAGTGTACATGTATGAAAAAGTACAAATGTGAAGAGAAAAATTTGGCACAAGTGGCATCAGATGTGGTGTGCAGGAGAGAAGATTGTGCTGGTATGGTCATGTGATGCAGATGGATGAGGACAGCCATACAAGGAAGTGCTGAGGGTTAGATGTGGATGGAACCTGTTAAAAAGTGAGACTCATGACGACATGGGAGGAAGTAGTGAAGACTGACCTTAAAATGGTGAGCCTCTCTGAGAAGATGACAAAGGATCAAGATGAATGACAATATGCTGTGCTTGTGAAGGCTGCCTGTCCAATCTCAACAGCACTGCCATTCTGGCAAGCCTCACCACTTCTCAGAACTCGTCTTCAAACACCCATCCCTCCAACCTTGTATTCATTTGGGTGCCACTTGCATCCCTTCTACTGTTCCTTGTCACTTCCTCCTCTCTCACCCACTCCTATTTCCTTTCCTTCACTCCCCCACCCCAAACTGATATTCACTCTTTGCTGTATCCAATTTAATCTCCATTTCTAATCATTTGTCAAACTAGTTTCACTCCAGCACATTTACATACCCACTCACATGGGATGAGGTGGTGAAGCATGACCTAAGAACATTGGGCCTCACAAAAGGCAATGACAGAAGACTGGGACCTTTGGAGATAACACTGTGATTGAGAAGGCCCGGCAACTAAAGTGAGATCACAGCCACACACGTCCAGTCCTGTTAAGAATATTCCTGATGCGTGGGGCGATATGATATGCTTGAGAAAACCTGTTGAGTCAAGTAAAACCAATATTGTAGCTGGGGCAGGTGGCCCCTGGCTGATGGCACGTAAAAAGCACTATCCGAACATGGTCAATGCCAGGTCCACTTGACTGGCTCCTGTGCCAGTGGCACATAAAAAGCACCATCCGAAAGTATTCATTGCCAGGCCCACCTTACTGGCCCCAGTGCCGGTGGCACGTAAAAAGCACCAACTGATCATGACCGATGCCAGTACTCCCTGACTGGCTCCTGTGCCGATGGCACGTAAAAAGCACCAACCAAACGTGACCATTGCCAGGCCCGCCTTACTGGCTCCTGTGATGGTGGCACATAAAAAGCACCCACTACACTCTTGGAGTGGTTGGTATTAGGAAGGGCATCCAGCTGTAGAAGCTTAGCCAGACCAGATTGGAGTCTGGTGCAGCCATTAACTCTCCAGACCTCAGTCAAACCGTCCAACCCATGCCAGCATGGAAAACGGACGTTAATCGATGATGATGATGACTCACCTTTTCTGTTCTTTCATCCTATTTCTGTGTTACATATTCACCTTGACACTATCTCTCCTACTCTCTCTTTTTCCCGATGGGGAAGTCATATGTTCGTCTCTTCAGTAAGTCCCTTACTCCTGTCCTTTGACCATTCTTTCATATCTCTCAATAGTATACCCCACTGACATCGCAAGAAAGCACCCAGAACACTGTGAAGTGGTCGGCGTTAGGGAGGGAAGGCATCCAACTGTAGAAACCATCCCAGCAAAGAAAAAGGGACGTTAAATGATGATGATCACACACACACACACCTATAACGAAGAAGGTTGTATTGAATAGCATACAAAATGGATTTTTGATTTACTGAAATTATCACCGCTTCTAGATGGCAACTGGGACCAACGCCAAATATAGAAGGAAGATAATCTCAAGAATCAAGAATTCTAAAGATGTTTTGGTAAATCTTGGGAAGTACACCCGCACGACTTTCACTAAGAAAAAAAAAAAAAAACTCGGATTTTTTTTGCGACACATTACGAGGTCAGGGTACTTGATTCCACGCAAAAGATCCGAGTTTTTTTTTTTCTTAGTGAAAATCGTGCGGGTGTACTTCCCAAAATTTACCGATGTTTTCAGAATGTTTGTCTTAATAGCGGTAAATTAGAAGAATCGTTAGAACGTCTGAGAAGTCTAACCATATTTAGTTACTCCCCTTTATATTCTGAGTAAAAGTATTGTTGAAGTCAAGTTTGGTTTTATACCCTTCTCAAGCCGATAAAATAAAGTACTAGACAAATATTGGAGCTCAATTAACTCGATCATCTTCCCAAATTTGATATCCTGGGTAGGAACTCGGCGAAAAGTTGCTAAGGCGAGACAAGACTGTATTAGAACTCCTCATAATTCAAGAGGTCGTAAGTTGATTTCCTTAGGGAGGGAATCAATAGCCACAAGCCCCATATTAGACCTCAATACCAGCGTACAAGTCAAACATCACTCTTATTTGATTAGGATCTGAGCGTATGTTAGCCGACGATATGCTGGCGTGTTCACACACGCTTTATCATATGTAAATGAAAATAAAATTTTAAAATCACAAATCATACGCTTTCATATACTTTCATAGAACATTTAAGCTAAATTAGACAAACGGATACCTACAATGCCAGCATCTCCGTACAAAGCCATTCTTGGTTCCGATTGAGACGAAAGTTATGTTCAAAAATAGAGAAACAAATTAAATCTCCATGACAACGCAGCAGCGATACGACAAATGTTGACCATCATGCAGAAATATCATTGGTAGCTATTTGATTGGCTGAATATCAATATCGTAGCTAAGCTATATAAATAATTTATTTGAAATAATACTGATTTATAACTGATTTTTAAAAAATTATTTGATTTATTTGGATGTGGTTTATCGGTAAAACGGGAGGAAAATACGAAAGATATTTTTATTTGAAGGGGCCTCGCAGTTTGCACATGCGCACGGTGTTAGTATGTGTCTGCTGAAGAAAGCTTCCGGGTAGACATCGCTACTGGAAGTTTTCTGAAAGAATCCGAGCTTTTTCTTTTTTGATGTGGAAGTAACTGACCGTTTGGTTGCTTCACCAGCTCAACATATCTCGACGATGGCAGCTCTATTTGCTTGTACGAAATGCCATAGCAGGCATCCATTCGAAGAACTTTCTCAGGGAGAACAGTTATGTAAAGTAAGGAAAAACCAGTCTCAGACATTTCACACTGTTTCCAATCGTTTTTTAATTAAAACCCTTTTTCTTCAGATTTATTCATTTCTCTTACAATCTACCAAATCCATTTCTCACCACGATGTTTTAATTATCTAAATATCAAACCTCAATTGATCATCTTTTATATTTACCTTTTCCAATGTCTAAATCCTCCCTGATTCAGTTTTACGCAGTATTTCGCCTCAAATGGCTCAATCGTCTTTTCAAGCGAATTCGTTGCCATTTGTTGTTTTCCCATCACTTAAAAACACGCTTCGTCTTTAAATTTACATTGGTTTGTTAGTCTAAATGATGCTGTTGGACATTATTCATGAATTGAAGGTTATATTTCCTTGATCGTATCAGAAATCGTGTAAGGATAAAGATGAAAAAAATTCAAAAATCCTCCCCGATCGTTGTAAATAGCGCCTAATCTCGCCATTGACTGACTTCACTGACACAAAACCACCGAGAATTATTTCGTTTGCCTTTATTTTCTTTCAGTTTCCGTCTCTATTCATACAAAATACATTTCTGTCTTCCTATATTTAATTACTTATCCATTTATTTGTTTTAATAAAAATATATTTTAATTATATAACGACGATGCTTCTTACAAAACACACATAAACACATTGGGACCAGCTTGTTTTTATTTTCTGTCGCGGATTAATATCTTTCTCATTCTCTACATACAAATTAATATTTCTATTTATTAATGTCTCTCTGTTTCTCTTTATCATCTTTGACATTCGATGTATTCTCCTTAACCATTTTCATATTTTCTCTTAATATTTCTGAATCTTCCAGTTTCCTTGTATTCGTCCTTTCAACTTTTCGGTGTCGTTGACGATGTCCCCCTGTCCGATTGACACCGGTGACTCACGTTAAAGGTCCCTAATAATAATTTATAATTGTTTTGTTTTGTTTTTTCACGCTTCCAATCAGTCACACCTCTACATAAAAAAAAAAAAAAACATAACCAAATTCTTTCTTTTAATAATCAATCTTGATTGAAATTATCTGCTGATTAAATCAATCACCTCTTTAAGATTTATAATAGGGGTTTTACATTTTATTAAAATATAAAAATTCCAGAGATCTACTTATCTGGCCAATGATTTGCTGTGAGATCGTGTTGAAACGGAAGCAATTACAATGTATCTGTCTCCAATCGGCGGACTTTCAGAATAGCTATTACTATCTTATGGAGGAGGAAACGAGTAAAGAATTTCGTGGTTGTTTCCTTCCGGGAAAGAATTTTTTTATCCAAAAAACTTTTTAATGCCTTCATCCCCAATTCCGCGCCTTTTTCCAGTGAAGTTTCACCTGTTACACCCTTTTGGAAAAAACGGATAAATACCAAATTTTTGACAATGTCTAACACGTAGGAAACAATAGTGAAAGTTGAAATCGAGCTTTGGTCATGATAAAACATGGCTTAGAATATAAATAAGATACTTCCTGCGTATATTTGAGGTGTGTTTGATTTCTCATGAGTCAAACCGAAATCCAGTCTTTCCGGGTGACTCTTAATCTATGGCCTCTGGCGTAGTTATTAGTAACGTCGTCGGCTAAATAAATTACTCGATCTGGTGAAAATAGCAACTAAATCGGCGGAGGTTTGGCATAGGTCGGCCAGTTTATGTGGGCGATCCATTCCAGGACCTCCGCCATCAAATCTCCCCTCGAACCATATTTCACTTTCTTAAAGATATTGTTAAATAAAGAAGGAAGTAAGGTCATAGTCAGTGAAGATTGACCTAGATTAACAACATGGGTCAATGACATTTCTTTGTTTACAGTGTGCGTAGATTTGTCGAATTATATCTCTTATGTGTGTGTGTGTATTTATATGTATAAATGAATGTATTTTTATAGTGGGAGAAATATATGTATATACAGATATATATACATATGTGTATGTATATATATTTATATGTGTGTGTTTCTGCGACTGAGTGGAAAACCTGTTTCGATTTTTGCGTTTGCAAAATCACATGTCGTCACTCTTCTTTCGTCAGCTGTTCAAGTGATTGTATACATGTATGGGTAGTAGTAGCTAGTGGTTGTATTATGCAATTGAGAAAGAACTGTTGCGTCTTTGTTGGCACTAAAACTGAAATAATGCCGATAAACACGCGCGCATCTTGCTAGGTGGGTGGAAAGTTGTTATTAGTTAAGTGTTGGCACCTCAGTATATTAATAAAGCACTATTAGTAGATCATTGACACTAGTTTTCCGTAGCACTCCTTGAGAAGTGATATTAGTATAGTTAATAAAAGAACGAGATATTTGTGAGAATTTTTATATCAAAAGTAGGTCGCTAATAGTGCACAAAATTTGAACGTTAAAATAGGATTTCGTCTTAACATAAACACGCTGATTCCCTTCTAAAAGATTGTGTCTCACCGCCTTATTTTATATTTTCGTTTCTTACCGAATTCTCGACTTCTTTTATATAATTATCTTTTAGAATAGAAGAACCTGTTAGCTTCAACTCTCTTAATACGCAGTTTTCAATATAATTTTATACATAAAAGTGCGTGTGTATATATATATATATATATATATATATAATGTTTCCAAACTGCGTGATGCAGCCAGCCGCCCATGTCGTACCCTGATCACGCATACCTATTTAAGAAGTCATTTCAATCGTGACCCTCCTGTTTATTTCTCCACGTAATCAGACTATCCCACAGTGTTTATTATATAAGACTGTAAAAATAGGATTGGTGGGAAAGTTAGCAGTTGTAATCAACATTGTTTATGCTTCTGAATTTGTAGAACAAATAAACAAACGAACCCCACCATTTATTAGAGCGCGTACACGCACTGTAACGAAGCCATTCTCTTAGTATTTTTGTTGATTAATAACCGTTTGTAGAAATATGACGACAGACTAAGATAGTTCGTATTTGCTCTACTTTCTATTGTTTTCGACCAGTTTTGCCTGCTGGCTTCCAACATTTTTACATTTAGCGCCAATTTCAGTTTCAGAAATGTATGAAATTACGGCGAATTACGTTTTACTTTTTTTTGTTTACCATCTTCTGCATTAAATTCTCTGGTGCTTTTTTGGGTCCACTTTATCTTTCATCCGTCCGGGCCTGATGATATAGAAGCATCAGTCATACGGGGGATGGATTTATTTAAACGCCTGTCCTCTAGCTCCGTCCCGAATCTCTGGATTTTGCATCTCTGTTAGCAATTATTGACAGAATCGTTGGAGCGTCAGGCAAAATTCCTTGTGGTATTTTAGTTTACAGCTTCTTATGTTCTGGAAGGCGCGTGGCCTTGTGGTTAGGGTGGTACACTCATGATCACAACATCGAGGTTTAGATTCCCAGATCGGGCAGTGCATTGTGTTCTTGTACAAAACTCATTTCGCGTCGCTCCAATCCACTTGTATTCGAAAGGAAATGCCCTGATCTCGGTCGCTTAGACGCCACAGACACCGGATAACCAGCTCTATGAGTCTTAGGACTAAAAGCGTTTATTTTCTGGATCTATTCGTTCCAAGGTGCTTCGTGGGGGCGGGGTCGATAAAATGAAGTATCGATTAAGTACTGGGAGACGTTAGAATTGATTGCTCCTTTCTATTGAGCTGAGACATCTCAGTTCTATAGCTGTAGTCTTCATTCAAAGTAAGACTACGTTTATTTACAAAATGGGTACTGGTACGGTTGGAGTCATTAAGAAGTTTACCTTGTAAACAGTGGTTCCCTGTCATATCCTGCTGTGCAGCAGTTGGGACTGATGTCTCTTACTACGACCCGACCTTGGATTGAACAATGCCTTCCGATTGAAATTTTATAGAAACTGGAAACTTGTGTGCATATATATATATATATTCTTTTATTCTTTTCCTTGTTTCAGTCATTTGACTGCGGCCATGCTGGAGCATCGCCTTTAGTCGAGCAAATCGACCCCATGACTTATTCTTTGTAAGCCTAGTACTTATTCTATCGGTCTCTTTTGCCCGAACTGCTAAATTACGGGGATGTAAACACACCAACATCGGTTTTATATATTCTTTTCTTTTGGTCATTTGAGTGCGGCCATGCTGGTGCACTGCCTTGAAAATTTTTTAGCCGAATGAATCGACCGCAGTACTTTTTTTCTTTTGTTTGTTAAGCCTGGTACTTATTCTATCGATATCTTTTGCCCAACCGCTGTTACAGGGACGTAAACACACCAACAACGGTTGCCAAGCGATGGTGGAGAGCAAACAGATACAAAAACACATAGATGTATATATATATATATACAATGGGCTTCTTCCATTTTCTGTCTACCAACTCCACTCACAAGGCTTTGGTTGGCTCCAGGCTGTAGTGGAAGACACTTGTCCAAAGTGCCACACAGTGGGGCTGAACCCAGAACCATGTGGTTGCAAAGCAAGCTTCTTACCACAGCCATGCCTGCAATCTATCTATATATATATATATATACACACACACATATATATAGTAATAATAACAATAATCCTTGGATGGTATTTATAAACATTTAATGCATCGCTATGCACGTTTCCACACACCACATGTCTCTGGGATGGTTAGTGTAGTCCGTAGTATCCGTGGCCATCAGGTTGATCATCTTCATGGATTCATTTCTTCAGGCAATATAAGATCAATGGATGTTTTACCAGGGGGATTGTGGTTGTGAAGCAAACTTCTTACCACACAGCTATGCCTGCAGTATATATATTATTGTGGCCGAAACCAGTACCGCCTGACTGGTACCCATGCTGGTGGCACATAAAAAGCACCATATGAATGTAGTTGATGCCAGTGCTGCCTGATTGGCTCCCATGCCGGTGGTACGTAAAAATCACCATTCAAGCATGGTCGATGCCAGTGCCACCTGACTGCCCCCTGTGCTGGTGGCATGTAAAAAAACACCCTCTACACTCTCGGAGTGGTTGGCACTAGGATGGGCATCCAACTGTAGAAACCTTGACAGATCAGACTGGTGGCTGGTGCAGCCTCCTGGTTTGCCAGTCTTCAGTCAAACCAACCAACCCATGCCAGCATGGAAAGCGGACGTTAAATGATGATGAAGAAGATAGATTATTCTTAAACAAGAACATTATTGACAGTGACTGTATAGTTTCATCCAGTTGAGCCATTATCAGACTGCGATGCATTGAAGTTAATCTTAGCTTTGTACAAGGGTGAGTCAAAAGGTAATGCCATTTTGTTTAGGACAGGTATAATTACCAACACAGGAACATGTATTATACATCAAAAGGAAGCTGGTCCTCTGTGGATCACATCCCTACTCCTGAACATGGTCACCGTTTCTCTCAATAGCAATGTTCTACCTTCGAATGAGAGCATGTATCCCTGCCCCGTAAAATTCTGTTGACTGTTCTTTGAGCCACTTCTTCACTAGAGTTTTCATTTCTTCGTCACTGGACTATCATTGTCACTGGATTATCATCTCTTCGGCCCCATGAAAAAGGGTTTGAGAGGCAAACATTATTCCAGTGACGAGGAAGTGAAAACTGTAGTGAAGAAGTGGCTCAAAGAACAGTCAACAGAATTTTACGGGGCAGGGATACATGCTCTCACTCGAAGGTGGAACATTGCTATTGAGAGAAACGGTGACTATGTTGAGAAGTAGGGATGTGATCCACAGAGGACCAGCTTCATTTTGATGTATGATACATGTTCCTATGTTGGTAATTATACCTGTCCTAAACAAAATGGCATTACTTTTTGACTCACCCTCATATATTTTCTGTTGAGTTGAAATCTTCCTTGGGTGTGTAGGTTTGAATGCAGTGGTAATTAAGTTTTATAGTGGGTTGTTATGGAGAAATTACTGAAGCATAAACAAATCAACACTGATTGTTAAGTGGCAGTGGGAGACAAAGACACACACACGAAGTGCTTCTTTCAGTTTCTGCTTACCAAATCCACTCACAAGGCTTTGGTCAGCCAGAGTCTATAGTGAAAGACACTTGCTCAAGGGGTCACTCAGAGGGACTTAACCTAGAACTATGTGCTTGGGAAGCAAGCTTCTTTCCACACAGCCACACCTAACTCTGGTAAACTTAGCTGTTTGATAAAAATCTACCAGACTGGGTATTGGGGTTTATATAGTTGATTAGATACATTGATAGTTGTGTCCCACTTAGTGAAATTAATAAAGGAGTGACATTTCTGTATATTCAAAGGTCCCTGTATAAATAAAGACATGTTTTGAAAGCAAAAAGTTGTGAAGAACTTTTGTAAATCAGAAGGATGCTGGGCCCTACTTGCTTCCTGAATTCTTTGCAACTCTCATTACTGACACCTTTTTGAAAGCATCTCTGTACATGGCTTTCACTGACCTTTGGTATTCCTCTTCACTTAATTTTGTTTGTGGCCACCAGACTACAGATTGTGAAACCTTGTCAAAGGCCTTCTACAGGTCAGCAAAAGCTCAGTATAATGATTTAGCTAAAAGCATCTCCTTTATTGTGTCTGGGGAGGGTCATTCTCTTTTCGTGCCTTATCATTTAACCCATCGAGCATTTTCGGGCATATCAATAAGTAAATGAGTAGAAACTTTACCGGTGAGTGTGTTAGGCACTAAAAGAGAATGTCTCTCTCCAGATACAACGAAATATGCTTCAACACATGAACTCACATAAAGAATCTTGCAAATCCCAAAACAAAACATCTTTAGTTGTCTCATTAAGAAGAGGGTATAGATGCTAAACCCCAACTGTCCCATCTTAGCTAATTCTCTTTCTAATTAACTCTGCTCTGTTTTCTACATCTTTCATAACTTGGTCCATTAATTTCATGTGTTTGCTTCTTTTATTTTATAAAATATTTTGTAAGTAAATGTAAACATGGCTGTGTGATTAAGCAGTTTTCTTCCAAACCATCTGGTTCCAGGTTCATTTATATTGCACATCACCTTAGGTGTCTCCTACCATAAACTTGGCTTGACCAATGCTTTGTCAGTAAAAACTGGTTGACAAGAACCATGTGTGTGTGTTAGTGTTTACCAGTGTAAACACTTGCTTTTATGAACTGATGCAGTTGCTTCTTTAGAGTTTTTTCTTTGTCTTTGTAACAGTGATGAGACTCTGCTCCATCAGTCATTAGGACTGACACCTCCCTGTACATCAAGACTGACAAGCTTATGTCCTACAAAACTGTATATTTCAGTGTCTCAGTAACTATCCCTGATGGTCTGGTTGCTTTCCTTGTCTATATTTCTTAATGGTCCTCGATTATTTTTCCATTTTTTTACTTAGTTTTTGAGAGCAGTCAGGTTCATTTTCAGTATTCTCGTTTGTGAGAGCAGTCGAGTTTATTTCAGAGATTCTCATTTTAAAAATCATCTCTGGCTAATCGTTGAGAGGACATTGGTGTTGGCCTTGGCAGAGATTCACGCTCTCTGAGTGCTCTTGTTTCTATTACTCTGTAGCTTTTTGATTTAAAAAAAGAAAAAGTTCTTTTTAAAAATTTGTTTTATGTTTCTAACTTTTTTAACCCACTCCTGGTTCTCTGATATAAACCTCCTGTTTTAAAGTGATCTAAATTAAAACCTTACCTTCAGGATTCATGTCCCAAACATGAACTTGATAACAACATAATTATTTTACTAAATTCTTCATCCTTTTCGAAATTAATTTACACAAAACTAGTGTGAGTCCACAGAAATATGGTAATGAAAGGTTTAGTAAACACCACAACAGGGTAGGATGCTAACATATAATAACCTGATAATGCATCTTGGCCATGCATGTTGAAATGTGTCAATTATTCTAATTACAAATAGAATTGATGGCAGCAGAAATTGATGAGTTGGAATCAGTTGAAAGTTTTGTGTATTGATTCCCCAGTCCTGACTATAATAGATTGGCCGATGGAGAAGTTGTTAACGTCTGTGATATATTTAGCAAGAATTTCATGTCAAACACCACCAGTGAACAGATCAATATTTTGTTTTCACCATTAACATGAAGAATACGGCATCAGTGAATCTAGCTTTCACAACTAAAATTGTTTCATCTACTGAAAGAAATGGTTGAAATTGACAATTTTTTGTTCATCACCTCCAAACATTAACCTGTTTGAAATGAAATAATTTGATCATCCAAAATCGTTAACTTGATTGGTTATGCCATCTCAAATATTGATATATTTGCAATTCTGAATATACCTCAGTGCATAGTTTTTACTGTTAACATGGCTCATCCTTTTTATATATTGATTGTTATTAAGTTGGATTACTATGTTCTCAGCTCAACTATACCCAAGGTCAATTTTACCTTTCATTTTTTTTTTGAGTCAAGTACCAATCAAATACTGTGTGGGAGGCAGGGTTCCATCACCATCATCATCGTTTAACACCTGTTTTCCATGCTAGCATGGGCCTGATGGTTTGACAGGAGCTGGAAAGGTCATGGGCCCCACCAGGTTCCACTGTCCGTTTTGGCAGGGTTTCTACAGCTGGATGCCCTTCCTAACACCAACCACTTTACAGGCTGTGGCACCACAACCAGTGCTTTCCTTCCCCTAAAAGTTCAGGTTTTGTGCTAATATTAGAACCTCTTATTATCTATGATATTACTTCTACAAGGGCACTACTTCCATGTCACCTTCACTGATGATTTCATTTGGCTATTTTATCAATTTCTAATTGTTGAACTGCTAAGTTAGAAGACATCAAGGGGCCACATAAAGAATACTGGTTTACAAACCAGTTTAAACAGATACAAAAGCATAAAAATATACCAGGGCTGTGGAATCGAAACAAAAAACTTTGACTCCAACTCTATTGGCACCTCTGACTCCGACTCCTGTTGATGTAATTAAGTGATTGTGGTCTACATATCTCATAAAGCATATGCATGCCTTTGTACTTTGAGTAGGCCTCTATCTTCTAACTGGTTTATATTAAAGAATAAAGACATTGTGAGTATACTTCTACTGACTCTGACTCCAGCTACCCTTAATTGTTAACGACTCCACAGCCCTGAAATATACACATGCATACTAAGAACTTCAGCATGGTTTCCATCTACTAAATTCCACTTGCAAGATATTGGTTAACACTAGGCTACAATAAAAGACTCTCTGTACTCAATATGCCAAGCTGTAGGATTAAACCCAGTACAGTAATCCCTCGCCATATCACGATTTATTATTTAAGCTTATGCCGATTCCTCTGTCGTGTTGTTTTGCATTTATTACAAAATAAATATATACAAATTATAAAAATCATCATCATCATCGTTTAATGTCCATTTTCCATGCTGGCATGGATTGGACGGTTCAACTGGGGTCTGGGAAGCCAGGAGGCTGCACCAGGTTCCAATCTGATCTGGCAGTGTTTCTACAGCTGGATGCCCATTCCTAATGCCAACCATTCCGAGAGTGTAATGGGTACTTTTTACATTCCACCAGCACAGGGGCCAGGGTAGCTGGCATCGGCTACGGTTGGATGGTGCTTTTTATGTGCCACAGGCCTGGAAGCCAGTTAAGGTGGCACTGGCATCGGCCACATTTGAATGGTGCTTTTTATGTGCCATTGGCACAGGTGTCACAACTACAATTTCCATTTGATTTGATTTTGATATTGGTGTCTAATAAAAAAAATATACAATACTGTTTCTACTTTGGATTTTCACCTATGAGGGGGGAGGCGTGGAACATAACACCTGTGATAGTCGAGGGGTCACTGGACTCTGTGTCTATGCTGTTTGTTTTTATAGCAAGCATGTAT
Source organism: Octopus bimaculoides (assembly GCF_001194135.2). Taxonomy (NCBI): domain Eukaryota; kingdom Metazoa; phylum Mollusca; class Cephalopoda; order Octopoda; family Octopodidae; genus Octopus; species Octopus bimaculoides. The sequence goes on along the minus strand of NC_068982.1, from coordinate 186,742,636 downwards.
TAGTTATTAAAGGGAAGGAACTCTGAAGCAATTGTACAACCAAATTAAGAATTTAATTCTTGGTTATATATTATAATATTTTTTTTATCTTTTAGGAATGCCGGAATAACTTTCCTATCGTGAAATGTACATATTGTCGATCAGAATTTCAACAAGACAGGTATTTCTTTCACTTTTACCATCATCGTCATTGTCCTCGTCATCATCATCATCTATTTAGGTAATGGATTACCTAGAATCATTAAGAGTGTCAGACTAAATGCTTTATGATATTTAGGTACACCATTCTATGTTCTGAGTTCAAATCCTGCTGAGGTTAGCTGAACCTTTCATTCCTCCAGAATTGATACAATAAAGTAGCTGTTAAGAGTACTGAAAATTTCATCATCATTTAACGTCCATTTTCCATGCTGGCATGGGTTGGACGGTTCAACTGGGAAGCCAGGAGGCTGCACCAGGCTCCAGTCTGATCTGGCAGTGTTTCTACAACTGGATGCCCTTCCTAATGCCAACCACTCTGAGAATGTAGTGGGTGCTTTTTATGTGCCACCGGCACAGGGGCCAGAGGGGGCTGGCATCGACCACATTTGGATGGTGCTTTTACGTGCCACCAGCATGGGAACCAGTCAAGGCAGCGCTGGCATCGGCCACCTTCGAATGGTGCTTTTTATGTGCCAGTGGCACCCTCAAAATTGCTGGCCTTGTGCCTGGATTTTAAATTGCTGTTCTAATCACCATCATTGTCACAAAGAGTAGCATTGTTAGAATATCAGATTAAGTGCCTTGTGGTATTAAGTCAGATTACTATGTTCTCAGCTCAACTACTCGCAAGGTCAATTTTACCTTTCATTTTTTTTTTTTTAGTAAAGTACCAATCAAATACTGTGTGGGAGGCAGGGCTCCATCACCATCACCGTCATCATCGTTTACCATCAGTTTTCCACGCTAGCATGGGCTGGATGGTTTGACAGGAGCTGGAAAGGTCAGGGGCCCCACCAGGTTCCACTGTCCGTTTTGGCATTGTTTCTACAGCTGGATGCCCTTCCTAACACCAACCACTTTACAGACTGTACTGGGTGCTTTTTACGTGGTACCACAACCAGTGCTTTCCTTCCCCTAAAATTTCAGGTTTTGTGCCAATATTAGAAACTCTTATTATCTATGATATTACTTCTGGGCTAGAGAGAGAGAGAGCTAATATGTCAGGCATGTATGCTTTCCTCCCTAAGTAAATACCAATTGCTGTGGAATGCACATGTAGTGCTCCTGCCCAACTCTTTCCAAAACAGATTTTCTTTGGTGAACTAGTAATCGACTTTTGGTAATGTGGTGAACCAAAGACGTGACAACCTTGCAAAAGTGTAACTTGGGAACATCTTGGTCAAGATTGGTCAGTGCTGTGTACTCTGGAGTACACTGTTTTGAATCTGATATGACCAGAGAAACTGAAGAGAGGAGGGCTGCATAGAAAGCAAGAGCCCACCAGCTCCTAATTCTACTATTGTATGTCCCCATTTTGACTGGATTTTATGCTAATGCTAGCCTAATAAGTCACCTGAGGACCCACAAGAATAAAGCTGCTAATATGGCCATCTTCAGAGACATGAAGGATGAATGACATAATATTATTCTGTATTTTGCTAAGGTGGCGAGCTGGCAGAATTGTTAGTGCACCAGGCAAAATGCTTAGCAGTATTTTGTCTGCCTGTCTTAAAGACATTCTGAGTTCAAATTCTGCCTAGATCAACTTAGCCTTTCATCTTTTCAAGGTTGATAAACTAAGTACCAGTTGAGTACTGGAGCTGGTGTAATCAACCAGCCCCCTCCCCCAAATTTTCAAGCCTTGTACCTATAGTAGAAAGGATTATTCTATATTCTGCTAGGATCTACATATGTAATCTATAATAATAAATGGCAAGTTTGAGTGTTTGTGAATTTGTTACTTTAACTCTTCTGAGACTATCCAACAGACCTTGATGAAACTTGACATGTGTGTGAGGCTTATGCCCATGTGGTCACTTACACACTTGGGGTTTTTTAAAAAATCGATTTTTAATCAGTATCTATTTTTCAATAAGATGCCAGAAGAGTACAAGAAATTTACTGTTATTTTTTGCTTAGGTCTGTCAGAGAACCGGTTCTCTAAGTCGTCTGTTGTGTAAAACTTACTTTCATTGCATTGTTAACATATAGTTTCAATTTAGATATATGCAGCCTCTAAAATTTATTTGCTTTAAATTATTTTTATCAAACTTTTCAGTTCTGTTAGTGCAAATTCTAACCATTATATATTCCAGCAAAAGCAGCACAAATTCCATCTGCAAGAAGTGTGCACACAATGTGAAAATATATGGAAAGGTAATGTATTGCCACTGGCATTTTCAATTTTAGATTTCTTAATAATGCATGTCTGGCCCTGTTAAGAATACCCCTCATGCATTGGGTGATATGATGTGCTTGAGAAGACCTGTTGAGCCAAGAAAAACCAATATTGTAGCTGTGACCAGTATCCCCCTGACTGGCTCCCGTGCCAGGGGTACGTAAAAAGTACCATCCAAACGTGGTTGATACCAGGCCTACCTGACTGGCTCCTGTCCCTGTGGCACAAAAAAGCACCATCCGAATGTGGCTGATGCCAATACCCCGTGACTGGCTCCCGTGTCGGTGGCACATAAGAGGCACTATCTGATTGTGATCGATGCCAGGCCCGCCTGACTGGTTCCTGCCAGTGGCACGTAAAAAGCACCCATTACAC
>NC_068982.1:186732073-186739871 GCF_001194135.2 Octopus bimaculoides | reverse complement strand
ACATAAGAGGCACTATCTGATTGTGATCGATGCCAGGCCCGCCTGACTGGTTCCTGCCAGTGGCACGTAAAAAGCACCCATTACACTCTCAGAGTGGTTGGCATTAGGAAAGGCATCCAGCCATAGAAACCATGCCAAATCAGACTGGAGCCTGGTGCAGCCTTCCAGCTTGCCAACGCTGGTCAATCCGTGCCAGCATGGACAATGGACGCTGATGATGATGATTGAAGTTATTGCATCATATTGTATAGTGCAAGCATGGCTGTGTGATGTAGAAGTTTGTTTTGGCAACCACTTGGGAAGAGGGTTTCTACTATAGCCATGAGCTGACCAGTGCCTTGTGAGGGAATTTGTTAGGGTATTCAGGTCACAACCATAAGGCCATGAGTTTGATTCCCGGCAGCACATTGTGTCCTTGAGCAAGATGCTTTATTTCACGTTGCTCCAATCCACTCAGCTGGCAAAAATGAGTTGTACCTGTATTTCAAAGGGCCAGCCTTGTCACACTGAATCTCCCTGAGAACTATGTTAAGGGTACATGTGTCTGTGGAGTGCTCAGCCACTTACACATTGATTTCCCAAGCAGGCCGTTCCATTGATTGGATCGACTGGAACCTGTGTCGTCTTTGCTTAAACAAAGTGTGGATGCTGATGTTGATGTTCTTCATCACAGCCTGTTACTCTGCACTTTTAAAGATCTGTGAAATAAAGAAATCCCTTGCAAAATAGATTAGGAGGTTGGTGACAGAAAGAGCATCCTGCTGTCAAACCTTGCTTCAAAACCCATGCTTGTAATGAACTTCAAAAGAGGAACAAACAAATTACACATTTCTAATTATCTTAGGCTCATATCTTGATTAATTATGCCATCAATTAAATTTGAAAACTAGATTATATTTAATGACTTTGAGTGTTTATTTTTTTTCTTTTCTTTTAATAAAAAGTTAATTTTCATTTGTGCTTTCTCTTTTCCTCTGTTTGTAGCCGACTGCCTGTGAATATTGCAATGTCATTGCATCTTTTATTGGGAACAAGTGTCAACGTTGCACAAACTCTGAAAAGAAATGGGGCCCTCCTCAGTCTTGTGAGCAGTGCAAACAGCGATGTGCATTTGACAGAAGTGATGACAGCAGACGAAAGGTATGGAATTAGGGTTTCTGAAAAACAAAGCTTTTTAATGGTTTTCATCATATTTATTTCTATAGAATAACAGCCTTGTTAATTATTAACTCAAACAAGCTTTCATTTTGTTTATGTGTTGTGCATATAGTTTTTATATTCTTTGGTTGTTCAAAAATGGTGTTAGGAATAAGTATTGTGTCGTCTAAAACTCTAATCTGCAAACATCACAGCCTAACAATGGAGTTTCCTTGTGGGCTCCTTGTTGTAGCTAGATAAAGAATTTCGACGCTGGCATACAAACAGTGTCATTGTTTACAATCTGCTTTGAAAACATGTCTGGGCATTGAACTGTTTGAAGGACAAGGAGAAGTATTACTTTACTAAACAGATGAGGGTAGGCAACAGGAAAAGCATCCAGCCATAAAAAAAAATTCCTGAATAAGCTATGTCTGACTTATGCCTGTATGGATAATAGGAAGTTAAATGACAGTGATGATGAATATGTTGTCAATGTGATTCAATTAGATTATAAAATAATTACAATTTTAACTGGTTCATAAAGCAAATATATATATATATATATATATATAATTTGTTATTCGTGTATTAAGGTAGTGTTTGAAACACAAATATAAATCTCTAACCATAACCTTTATCTCTAAACTAATCCTTTTGCAAATAAATTCAGTGAATTTTAAAATAATCTGAATTCTGTGTTGTGGTGCACTTTATTTGTGGCACATGCACCAGAGTTGTTGTCTTGCCTTCAACAAGATAAAAGAGTCCTCTCCACCCTGCAAATGTATGTGTATTGTATACACTCATACATATAGAGAGAGTGAGAACTAGGAAGTCTCTACCAGGTCTCTTTACCTGTTAGAAATAACAGCCAAATCTCCTTCATGTCACACCCTACCACCTTAAAAGAGGAAAAAAGCACATTGGATAATGTGGTCCTAGATACACTGTACCTGAAATTAAAAACATTATGACCATGGCTGGAATATCTTTGATCGTGGGTCTGCTTGATCAGAGCTGATGTGAAGTTAAACAACATCAATAATGTATGTGGCTAAACAAAAGATAATCTCTTGGCTGTCATCATCATCATCCTTTAACGTCCGCTTTCCATGCTGGCATGGGTTGAACGATTTGACTGAGGACTGGCGAACCAAATGACTACACCAGGCTCCAATCTGATCTGGCAGAGTTTCTACAGCTGGATGCCCTTCCTAACGCCAACCACTCCGAGAGTGTAGTGGGTGCTTTTTACGTGGCACCAGCACAAGGGTCAGTCCGGCGGTACTGGCAACGTATGGTAACAAATTAAAACATTCACCAAAAATAATCATCATTTGATGTCTGTCTTCCATTCTGACTTGGGTTGGATGGTTTGACAGGATCTGATGAGCTAGAGCATCACTTTGAACCCCAGCGTCTGCTTTATTAGGGTTTCTAGAGCTGGATGCCCGTCCTAATGCCAACCACCGACAGAGTGTACTGGGTGCGTTTTCCATAGCACCAGCACTAGTGAGGTTATCAGGTAACTCTCAGGATAAACACCCCTCAACTAAAGGGGTTGTTATTGAGAGGAAGGTGGGTTTATGCCAAGGAATGAGAGGCTAAATTAGGGTAAAAAGACAAGTACAGGGATCATGCTGTAGAAGAAATACATGAAATGTGTGAAACCTTTCTACTAAAGGAACAAAGCCTGAAATTTGGGTGGGGTGGGACTAGCTGATTACATTGACCCCAGTGTTCAACTGGTACTTAATTTATTGACCCCGAAAGGGGTGAAAGGCAAAATCGACCTCGGCAGAATTTGAACTCAGAACGTAACGGCAGACGAAATACCATTAGGCATTTTGCCAGACGTGCTAACGATTCTGTCAGCTGGCTGCCTTAAAATGTGTTAAATAAAAATATAATGCTTTGCCTTTATGAATAAAACAAGATTTTGTTAGAGTAGTTTGGTTTAAATTGAGATGAATTCTCTATTGCATGCTAATTTTCTGATACTGGTGCATTGAGAATAACTTGTGTGAGTTGTTGATTTATTATTCTGACTGAACCATTGTAAAGAGAAATAATAATAATGATGTGATTATTTTGTTTTGTCTGACAGGTTGATGGGAAACTGTTATGTTGGCTTTGCACTCAGGCATATAAAAGAGTGCTGGCCAAAACTCGACACAGGCAGGAGGAAGCAAGACAAAGCATGGCCAGTCGCTGGGGGAACTTTGAAGGATCTAACAGCAGCAGCAGCAGCAACAACAACAACTCTTCACGCAAAACCGGCAGCATGTTGGACAAAAACAAGGACAGCGGAATAATGTTTAACCAACACAAAGAAACCAGTCATGATAAAAACAAAGAAAAGAGTAAAGAGCACATTGGTTTGTTTGAGAAAAGTGCAAAAGACTTCACGAGTATCTTTGAGAAGAACAAAGATTACAACAGTGCATTTGACAAAGCTAAAGAAATAGGTCCAAATATGGAGAAAAACAAAGAACACAGTAGTGAGAAAGGTAAAGAACATTGGGGTGTATTTGACCGAAGCAAAGAGGGCGGCCGATCCTTTGATAAAATGATGAAGGAAAAATCTCGCGAACATACAAAAAAGGGCTTTGACATGGCAAAAGACAAGTCCAAGGCACACTCCAAAAAAGTCCATCGGAGTCGATTTGGGTCTGGTGATGAACCGAGCAGTATGTACGAAGGGGGGAGTCCAGATGGTGCAGAGGGAAGCGTGGGTAGCCACAAGGAAAGTAGCAGTGGCAGTGGCCACAAGGATCATCATCATCATAAAGCTCACAAAGAACATCATCATCATCACAAGTCCCACAAGACCACACCGAAAGAGGATTTGAAAGAATTACATAATTCTCACAAGAACAAATCTTTGAACAGCATGTAAGTATCTTCTTTTTTTTTTTTCCGTATTTCTGTACCTGTCTGAATAGGATATACAAACAGCTTTGAATGCCTGAATTCTATTCATCATCATCATCATCGTTGTCGTTTAACATCCGCTTTCCATGCTGGTATGGGTGGGACGGTTTGACTGAGGGCTGGCAATCCAGAAGGCTGCACTAGGCCCCAATGTGATCTGGCAAAGTTTCTACAGCTGGATGCCCTTCCTAACGCCAACTACTCCAAGAATGTAGTGGGTGCTTTTTACATGCCACCAGTAGGGGACCAGTCAGGTGGCACTGGCATCATCCACACTCAAATGGTGCTTTTTATGTGCCACCGGCATGGGTGCCAATCAGGCAGTTGCCATCAGCACAGGTGCCAAGTGGGCTCTAGCATGGGCTGTGTGGTTAAGAAGTTTGCTTCCCAACCATATGGCTTCAGGTTCAATTCCAGTGTATGGCACCTTGAGCAAGAGTCTTCTACTAAAGGCTGACCAAAGTCTTGTGATTGAATTTGGTGGATGGAAGCTGAGAGAAGCCCATTGTGTGTGTGTGCGTGTGTGTATATGTTTGTGTTCTTTGTCTTGACATCACATTATTGTCATAAATAAATGTTGTTCATTTCTAATCTTTTGCAAAGACATATCTGGCCATGGGGAAATATTACCTTGTTTGGAAACAGCTGAGGGTTGGTGACAGGAAGCGCATCCGGCAATTGAATATCTGTTTCATTATCCTCTGTCCAACCCATGCAAGCATGGAAAAAGTGGCTGATGGTGATGATGAGGAATGTCACTGAAATATTTAATATTGATGAATGAGTTTTACTTTATTGCAAACAAGAGAATGTTATAACTTAATGTGCAGGTGTGACAGAGTTCAAGGTGAATCTGTGCCAAGGGGCTTCACTCTGCAGACTATAACTCTGTTACCATAGCAACAGTTCCAATACTGTTTGAACAGATCTTGTATATTGTAGAGGTGTTGTTTGTAATTCGTAGAAGTCTGTTTTCTATATGTTTGCTTATATTCTTGAGTGTGGTGGTTGGTTGATGTTCCCTGGCATGAGTGGTGGATTTGGTCGGTGTTAGTTTAAGTCCTGTAGCAGAGCCTGGTTTCTGGTTGGTTGATGTAGAGTTCAATAGGTTGTGCTGTGACTGTTGGAAGAGAGATGACTGCAGTGTCATCTGTTTATGAGGCTTTGTATTGGCTGAGCAGTTGGATCTTTTATAATACTTCATTCAAGAAATTATAAATTCTGGGATGTTTTGCTTTTGTATACTATATACCAGTGGTTCCCAACCTGGGGTCTGCAGACCCCTGGTGGTCTGCAAAGGTAGTACAGGGGGTCCGTGAACTAAATTCAAAATTTTGTATGTATGTATATATATATATATGTACATAAGGATAAACCTATTAAAAGGGGTCCGTGGAAAAACTCATTTAAATAAAAGGGTTGGGGACCACTTTAGAGAACCACTGCTGTATAGGCTTGAAGAAGGTGCATGGCTTCCTTACTAGGGTATTTGACTAACAATCATGGGTTTGATTTCCAGTGGTGTATTGTGTCCTTGAGCAAGACGCTTTATTTCACGATGTCCCAGTCCACTCAGCTCACAAAAATGAGTTGTACCTGTAATGAAAAGGGGCCAGCCTTGTCACATTCTATGTCATGCTGAATCTCTTTGAGAATTACATAAAGGCTCCACGTGTCTATGGAGGACCCAGCCACTTGATCATTAATGCCACAAGCAGGCTGTTACATTGATCGGATCAACTGGAACCCTTGTCGTTGTCATAAGGCTTAATGGCATGAGAGAGAGAGAGACGTTTCGCAGCTTGCATTTTGTGCTGTTTCTTTAGAAAGTCTTTAGTATTTTGTGTGCAAATGTGTAGTGGTGGATGTGGCTGAAAGTTTTGCTTGTATTGGTGGTGGTTAGGTGGTACCTGAGTACTGTCGTGGGTGTTGATGCACCAGTTGAACTATGATGTCCCTTTTATATTTTCTGCTTCTAACTGTATTTTGCTACTTTCTCCAGACTAATGGACCACAGTCCCCCTACCAAAAAGTCCAAAATTGAGAAAAGCACAAGTAATGGCCTATCAAGCAGCAAAAGGTATGTATTATATGTCTTTTTTTCTTTTCTTTTTTTGAAATACTCTGCTGAGGACATGCGTAGGCTTGAAAGAAATGAACCTAGTATCATCTGCTGGATGTGTCATGTCAGTGTGCATACACAACTGTGTTTGAGTGCTCTGAGAGAAAGGTTAATTGTAAATTTATTTACAATCGATGAATAACAAACAAGATGGGGACACCTGTCCACCCATTGTAAATAATGTACATAATTCCTCATCCCCAAAACATAGAATGGGGTCAATTTGTTTGACTAAAACCCTTCAAGGAGCCAGTCCAGCGGCACTGGCAACGACCTCGCTCAAATGTCTTTTCATGTGTCACCGGCACAAGTGCCAGTAAGGCGACGCTGGTAACGATCATGCTCAAGCAGTGCTATTTACGTGCCACTGGCACGAAAGCCAGACAGCTGCTCTGGCAACAATTACACTCGGACGGTACTCTTAGCGCTTCACTGGAACAGGTGCCATCACGATTTCGCTTTCACTTGCCCCAACAGGTCTTCGCAAGCTGAGTTTAGTGTCCTGCTGTAGAAATCACGTCTTACAACATGGACCAATTTCCAACTCACAAATGTATCCCTTGTTTTGTCAGTCTGCCAGCCATATATTAATAATGGTTTTAAGTGTCTTGTGTACAATTTGCAGGAGGGTCCTTTTTTTAATGCCCTAATAAAATGTACAACTGTTCCTATTGTGTGTTGTCTTTGGAAAGTTCTGAGGTTATTCTATTATAATTCCAGCAGCTTGAGCTTGAGTTTTGCTGATGCTGCTTTGATGGACCCCAACAGTTCAGACCACGTCATTGCAATTCAAAGACTGCACGATCAGATTGAGGCCAATAAGAAACAACTGCTTTCAAAGGATTTACAGCTGAAGGAAAAAGAATTGAAGGTATTTTCATTCTTCGTTAACCCTTTAGTGTTCACATTCTTCTGTCACGTTTTGAATAATTCTTGCACTATTTTGTGGCTTTAAGACTTTGGTGAGGTAACAGTTAAGTTTTAGAATGATACTGTAGGGTTGGTGTGAGAGGCCAGATCTGGCCTGCTTAAACATAAAACGGGTAGAATATTTGGGCCGGATATGGCCGGTTTAAATACTTAAAGATCTGCAATATTATTGTAACAATTAAGTTACCTCACCAAAATCTCAAAGCTACAAGATTAATTCATATTCTTGCAATGAATATATTACTTTATTGTAGCCTTTTGTAACATTTTGACTTCCTTGTGGAACAATAGTTGTTACAAAAGAATTATAAAGCATCTGTATTAACGGTTAAAATTCAAAGACTTTTTTTCCTTGTATTTTACATAGACGTATACATATATATGAGCATACATACATATCATCATCATTATCATCATCATCATCATCATCATCATCGTTTAACGTCCACTTTCCATGCTAGAATTGGTTGGACGATTTGACTGAGGACTGGTGAACCAGAAGGCTGCACCAGGTTCCAATCTGATTTGGCAGAGTTTCTACAGCTGGATGCCCTTCCTAATGCCAACCACTCAGAGAGTGTAGTGGATGCTTTTACGTGCCACCGGCACAAAAGCCAGTCAGGCGGTACTGGCAACGGCCACGCTCAAAATGGTGTATTTTATGTGCCACTC
>NC_068982.1:186728474-186732063 GCF_001194135.2 Octopus bimaculoides | reverse complement strand
TGCTTTTACGTGCCACCGGCACGAAAGCCAGTCAGGCGGTACTGGCAACGGCCACGCTCAAAATGGTGTATTTTATGTGCCACTCGCACAAGAACCAGTCCAGGGGCACTGGCAACGATCTCGTTCGAAAGTCCTTACACATGCCACAGGCACAAGTGCCAGAAAGGCGACGCTGGGCACAGGTGCCATCCCGATTTCGCTTTTGCTTGCCCCAATAAGTCTTCGCAAGCTGCGTTTAGTATATATATATAATACATACATACACCCATACTCTTACGTGCATGCATGTACACACTCATACACGCACGCTAAAATATGCATACTTCTACACATACGTACATACATATTAATCTATATACACTCATACGATTATATATAACTACATATACGTATTTCAGTATCATGCATCTCAACATGTATGTATGGATTGCTACATGTAAATGATAGAAAGAGGTGATTATACATGGGTACTCCCCAGTGGAACCTGGGTGTTACCCCATTCGGATTTAAACTAACTTTGTCAATATTAAACTGGCTTTTGAAAATAAATCAACATGAAATTTTGATGATATGGTTTTGAGTTAAGATCACTTTAGAACTGGAAATTGGTATCATAGGAGCCAGGGCAATATTAGGCAGGTTGCTGCCAGAAGGGTTAAATCTTAATTTCTTCTTAATCCATGTCAGTTTAAATAAAAGTAAAGCAAAGAGAATTTGATTAAATTATAATTGGGTTAGTTTGGATTAGTTTACCTTTCTTGTTAAGTATTAAATTTTTTTCATCTTATTCATACCTGTATTTATCCTGAATCTAATTAAAAAACCCACCTTTTAATTTTCATTAATATCAAATTTTTCTTTTCTTGTGACAGATCACAGAGCTGAAAGCGTATCAATATGAACAAGAAAAAATATACAGATTGAAGATTTCTGGTATCCAAGAAGACAATTCTAGAAAGATAGATGAACTCAGTGTAAGAATTTTATCAATGTATTTCACCTTCAAAAAATTTGTTCAAATGATTTTGTCATTTAATGGTTGCCATACTGGGGTGCAAGTCTTAGTGGTTAGGGCATTCGGCTCATGATCATATGGTCGTGAGTTCAATTCCCAGCGAGCAAGACACTTTATTTCACGTTGCTCTAGTTCACTCAGCTAGGGCAAAAACGAGTAGTACCTGTATTTCAAGGAGCCAGCCTTGTCACACTGTGTCACGCTGAATCTCCCTGAGAACTGCATTAAGGGTACATTTGTGTGTGTGGAGTGCTCAGCCACTTGCACGTTAATTTCGCGAGCAGGCTGTTCCATCGATCATATCAGCTGGGACTCTCGTCGTCATAACCGACAGAGTTCTCCTTTTGTGGAGGTGCAATGGCTCAGTGGTTAGGGCAGCGGACTCGTGGTCATAGGATCACGATTTCAATTCCCAAAGTGTTTATTGAGCGAAAACACCTTAAGCTCCACGGGGCTCCAGCAGGGGGTAGTGGTGAACCCTGCTGTGCTCTTTCACCACAACTTAACCACTATGCCATGTGCCCGTGTAGTGAATTTTAGAGCTTATAAATCTAATATTTTCCTATCCTTCCTTAATACCGGTTCCCATATGCTACTCATATCTGCATTAGGTCTGCTTAGGAGGTTATATCTGTCAAATGTAAATAATGTACAGAATTCCTCATCTCTCAAATATAGAACTGAGCTTCATTTTACGTTGCTCCAGTCCACACGACTGGTAAAAATGAGTAATTCTGTGACAGACTGGCATCCTGGTCCAGGGAGGAATATATATGCCAGAGAAACCAGCAAACTGGCCCTATACTCATCATCATCATCATCATCATCATCATCGTTTAACGTCCACTTTCCATGCTGGCGTGGGTTGGACAGTTTGACTGAAGTCTGGAGAGCTAGCAACTGCACCAGGCTCCAATCTGATCTAGCAGAGTTTCTACAGCTGGATGCCCTTTGTAACGCCAACCACTCTGAGAGTGTAGTGGGTGCTTTTTATGTGCCACCAGCACAGGAGCCAGTCAGGTGGGCCTAGCATCGATCATGTTCGGATAGTGCTTTTTATGTGCCATCAATACAGGAGCCAGTCAGCGGGTACCGACATTGGCCGTGTTTGGATGGAGCTTTTTATGTGCCACCAGCACAGGAGTCAGTCGGGCGGCACTGGCAACAACCACGCTCTCTCTTCAATATACTCCCACTCATCAAAGGGCCTTCTTTTTTCTTTGTCTTGCAAGTCCCTTGGTGTCTTCACTAATGCCAGTGTCATGAAAAAAAGGCGTCCAACACACATTGTAAAGAGGTTGGCATTATGAAGGGCAAACACCTGAAAAACCATGCCAAAGTGGCTTATATTTATGAAACCCTACCTGTGAATACTGAAGATTTAAGCTTTACAACACCAAGGGTTTCTTAGTCTAAAAGTTATTATTAGCTTGGTGTTTTTGATGTCAGTGAGGTCAGACGAAGGTAGTGTTTCTTTGTGTCCAGCATGTGACTGAAGATAGGTGAGAAAAGGTTTCAGTCAGTGGGAGGCTAGCAGAAATCATTTGCTGATGTTTGGAATGTGCTATCTGAATGAGTTGTGCCCTGGAACTAGTCCTCCATCAGTTATGACAAGGGTTCCAGTTGATTCAATCAACAGAACAGCCTGCTCGTGAAATTAATGTGCAATCCATAGACACATGAACTCTTTACATAGTACTTAAGGAGATTCAGCATGACAAAACTGGCCCTTTTTTTGACCACCCCACTAAAACTGAATTATCGTTGTTTGACTTGTGTTTGCCTGTTATTAATATCATTTTTTTTATCATTGCAGAACAAAAACCGCGACCTGATGAAACAAATTGCCTGCCTTTCAAAGAAACGACACAACAACACACAATCGACTTCAACACATAGTCCATCTTCATGAGCATCGCCTTGCAGGCTCTTCTTAGTCTTACCAGCATCCTTCTCGTCCCTGCCCCCCTACTGAAAAACTCCCCTAATCATCAGAACATAAGTGACTCATTGTAGACCTTACTCCAGCTAAGTCACTTGCATTGAATGCTCTGGTCCCCTGTTATTATTTTGTTACTATCACCCTTGCCCAATCTCACCCTGCTCTATTCTATTTGAGTCTCCTTTTAAAAGACAACACATCATGTTTTCACTGAAAAAAATGCTCATCTCTGTTAGACTGTGTACACTGCACAGTTGAAACACATTAGAGGAAGAGTAAAAATAAAACAAATATAAATAAATAATACAAAAAAAAAGAAAGAAAGAAAAGGAGCAATGTCTCTAATTCTAGACATTAGAGAAAAGTCCATAGAGATACTTAATCACACAGCTTGAATGAATGCTGCATGGTAGGGAGTTGTCTTCCCAACAACTGAATGAAGAAACAAATTCTATTAGCTTGGAGATAGGGTGGTTATGTGTGTGTGTGTGTTTCCTTTTTTTATTTCAAATTTTTAAACGGAAATCAACAAGTTTGATTTATAAGTTTAAGCTGCCATCATCGTTAATTAAAAAATTACACAACATCATTGAAATTATTCCAGTCTCTTAAGAATTTTTTTTTTTTTTTTT
>NC_068982.1:186719021-186724021 GCF_001194135.2 Octopus bimaculoides | reverse complement strand
CGAATGTTGCTGTAATTTAGCCCCAGGAGACATCATCTCCAGCTGGCTATACGACACGATCTGTGTCCTTATATTTTCAAACAAGGGAATCTAGCACCCCCACTCAGCTCAAACAATATCTGTGTATTGCCATTTCCAAGTCTCCTGGGGATTAATTACAGCAACATTCTTCCTAAACCAGGACTGCCATGTTATGTTGGCAAATAATCTTTACTCCATCCTCCATTGTCTTTGAAAAAGACAGGGCAATTAAGGTTGAAACATGGCTTTGGCCTGTGACTAACAAAAATATAGTATTTTAAAAATAAAGAAGTGAGGGGCCCCTTATCTGTTGATGTGATTTAACTCTTCAGCATTCAGGTTACACTGTCAAATTTTAATACTTATCTATTCACAGTGTTTTGAATTAATCCTGCATTATCTTATAGCTTCAAGATTTCAGTGATGTGGTGGTTTATTTTTACAATGGCATTGTAGAGTAGGTGTGAGAAGCTGGATCTGGCCAGTTTGAACATAAAAACAGGTAGACTATTTGAGGCTGGACATGTCTGGTTTATATGCTAAGGGGTTAATATTGATTCTGTTTAGAAAGATTAGTAATTGAAAATGACTAACAGGGAGATTAGAACTATAAGACTGGTGACTGAAGATAACTGAGTTGGAGAAATTTGAAAATCACTGATAGAAAAGTTTTTTTATATATTAGTTTTTACTTTTATTTATTTCACTTTATGCTTCCATAGTCTTACTCGATCATATTTTTAGTTACAAATTGATTTCTCAAAGTTTTTTTTTTTTTTTTTTTTTAGTGCATGAATGAAATGTCATCTGGATTTACTCTCAACAAAATCTCTTATTTATTTTTCTCTGCCCTTAAAAGATACACTACTGTCTTTATTCCGGTGTGTTTTCAAAGTTCCAAATACTTTTGCAAGAAATACCCAACACAAAGCTCGGCTGTCTAATGCCAACTGTTGTTTTCTCATTATTTTCACCTCTTTTCATTTAAAGAGCCTTGGTCCAGTTATCATGGGAAGGGGTAAGGGCAATGTTATGTTTTAAGTTTTCAGTTTAGCCCTGTAGCATTTAAACTGACCATATCTAGCCCAAATATTCCACCTGTTTTATGTTCAAACTGGCCAGATGCAGCCTCTCACACCTATCCTACAATGTCATTCCGAAAATAAACGATCTCATCAGTGAAATTTCAAAACTATGGCATCATTCAGGATTAATTCAAAACAATGTGGATTAATAAGGATTACGTTTGACAGAGTAGTCTGAATGCTAAAGAGTTAAGTTGCAACAAATAGTCTTGAAAGTAGCAAAAGAAATGAATGTGAGGTTGATGTATCTGGGCTACTGATGTAGTCAGAGGTTTGGGAAGTTGCTGTGACCATTGCTTTGTTCTTAGGCAAGGTACATTACTCTACTTGGCCAGCATTAGCTTTCATGTGTATCTAACAGAAGGAAAGGACAGACAGACATAGGTGTAAAACTAAAACTAATCACTGCGATAATATACAAATATCTACGTTTAGAAAACCCAGCCATGTTGTGTGCTGCATGAGAGGTGTGGGGAGAGACAATTGTGTGCCAGCCAATTAATGAAAAAAAAAAAAAAACAGATTGCAAAATTTCCTGAGGCCAACAACAGCTAAAATTAGTGTATTTATGGATATTTCAGTTGTCATTGGAAGCTACATGTTGGTCATTATTACAGTATAACTTTAGTACAACTGACAAAACCAACCAGCATCTCCTTGGACTGGTCCACATTTTCATTTGGACTTTTCACAACCTTAATTCAAATTGCTTTTTATTTATTATTTTTGTTTAAATTTTATTTTTTAGCAGCTAGTAGATGTTCATGTGAAGTTATTTAATTTAATTTATATCTAATAATGTTCTCTCATAATGCAAATATATGTATTTTACTAAATGATGTCATTTACTGCATAAGTTAATCGCATATTGATTGCCATTTTTTGTCCTTTAAGCGAAGGTAATAATTTAGAAGAATTCATTTTACTATGGAAATATGGAAGCTATTTCTTCAATTATTCTTGTGTTTGGTCAAGCAGTGAATGGTGGAGTTTCAATATGCAAGTGCCAATAGAGAAATAAAGGGAAAGTTTTGAAGTTTTATCCAAGATATTCTGATATTCTTTTGAATATTTTAAATGAAAACTATAATTAATGTGTTTCTCAATTAGATTATTAAATATAAAAAACATTATTGTGTTCCTTTTTCTTTCTTTTTTTAAAGAAAACTACTTTATCATCATCTATTTTGAATTATGTCATTTTTATTCTCTGTTTTCTAAAGAAATCAAAATTTTTATAAAATAAAATAAACATTTTTAATTTCTTTTTAAATGAATATTCAAAAACTAGCTACACATTAAAAACATGAAAATTCAGATGAATAAATTTATTATTGTTATTTTGTAACAACAACAATAATGATAATCATAATATTGATTATATTATGTTTATTTTTGTTTACATTTCTCGGATCATATTTTCCTAAATGAACTTCACTAATTACTTTGTTAAATTTCCTGATCAAACTAGTTTATATGACCACCACCACTAAACGATACATGGTGTTTAATAAATACAAAACTTTTAGTAAATCTCCAGATTACTACCTTCTCATCATCCACCTTGTCCTTCTTCCTCTCATCCCTTCCTTCCATAACATCCTCGTTTCTTCCATTCTGTTAATATCTCTCCCAGTTTATTCACTCAATCCTTATTTCACCTCCTCCTCCTTCCACTCCTTTTTCTCTCTCTCTCTTTCTATTCCCATCCCCCCTCCCAACTTCCCACTCTATGATACAAACTAATTTTCTGTATTCAACTTTATTGAAATAAATAAATAAAATTAATATATATGATATTTAATAGAATCAATGCTTTGTGTTATTTATTTATTTCATTTCCTTTCAAAAGCACCATACGAGCTTGGTTGATGTCAGTGCCACCTGACTGGCTCCCATGCCGGTGGCACACAAAAAGCACCATTTGAGCATGGTTGATGCCAGTGCCACCTGACTGGCTCCTATACTGGTGGCATGTAAAAAGCACCAGTCAAGCATGGTCGATGCCAGTGCCACCTGACTGGATTCCGTGCTGGTGGCATGTAAAAGGCACCATTTGACCGTGGTCGATGTCAGTGCCGCCTGACTGGCCCTAGTGCTGGTGGCACATAAAAAGCACCCACTACACCCTCAGAGTGGTTGGCATTAGGAAGGGCATCCAGCTGTCGAAACTGCCAGGTCAGACTGGAACCTAATGCAGCCATCTGGTTTACCAGTCCTCAGTCAAACTGTCCAACCCATGCCAGCATGGTAAGTGGACGTTAAACGATGATGATGATTGTCGTCGTTTCATCATCCACTTTTCCATGCTTGTGTCAGGCAAGGGTTTTACTGAAGCGGGTTCTCTCTGCTCAGATGTGCCTCCTCTTACCAACCCTCACCTGTTTCTCCTTTGCCAGACGTGTCTTCACACAACATTGCAAGCGAATGTCTCTGCTTGTATAACAGTGACACTCATTTACATCAATCACAAAGAGATCTAAATACACACACTGTCAGTCGCCATACTGGGGCTCTGCCTTCAAGAATTTCAGTCACTCAAATTGACCCCACTGCTTATTTTTTGAAGCTTTGGTATTTATTCTATCAGTTACTTTTGTTGAACTGCCAAGTTACAGGGATGTAAACACACCAACACTGGTTGTTAAATGGTGGTAGAGGACAAACGAAGACACACACACACACACACACACACACACACATGGTGCGGTCAATATATTGTCTAAATTACACAAAAATGAAAACAACAGTGACATCTCATTTTAACAGATATATTTACCAAAATTACATAAAAACAACCTGAAATACTAAAGAGTAAATTTATTCAATAAAATCGCCATTGGCTTCAACCACGGCCTCCAGACGACTTCGGAATCTCCTGCAACTCTTTTATGTGGTCTCTTTGTTTAAGTTGGTCAATGCTGCCATAGTCCTTGCCTTTAGTTCACCTTTGGTGTTACAAGGAGTTTTGTTGGTCTCTCGTTCAGCTGTGCCTCGTACATAATAATCAAGGGGGTTGCAGTGTGGGGAGTTAGATGGCCAGATGTTAGGGGTGATGTGGTCGCAGAAATTGTCTGAGAGCCATGATTGGGTTCTCCTGCTTGTGTGAAATGGTGCAGAGTCCTGTTACCAGGCATAATGTTTTCCAGCAGCCGGCCCCTTGACCCAGAGTAGCACTACCTCCTCAAAGCAATTGATGTAGGTGTCTGAGGCTGAGTGGGAAGATAAATGGAGGCATAATGTCGCCATTACTAGTGATCACTCCAAACACCAGGATGTTGACAGGATGTTTAATTTTTATCACGCTTGGTACGTGTCTTCAGATTGACACCCAAACACTTTGAAATGTTTGTATTGGAGTTTCTGGCATGAATGCCAAGCAGCACAGCATGTTGTTTCCAAATTTCTGGCGGAGTGAGTTGCATCATGGTGCTGCTTTTCTCACAGACGGTGCCCAACTGACCCCACTAAACTGTGTAGTCAACAAAATCAAAAACAAACAATGCACATGTGTAAAATTAAAAATATGAAATGGCGACAATTTACCCATCGCACCCTGTGTGTGTGTGTGTGTATATATATATATATATATAAATGATAGGCTTGCCTCAATCCTTCATGGGTAGTCTGAAGCATCCAAGCAACCAAGGGATGTTTAAATCCGGAGGCACTCCTGGGAATCACCTGTGCGGGTACCGTCTTGGTTAGAGGGCATCCAGAGGCAGGTAATTTACTGTTTAAACCGTTGTTTATGATTATATTTATGTGGAGAATGGAGAATCAAATACAAGAAGCAATTCTGTTGGGCTAGTTAGCCATTGTTTTATTATGTGGAGGTTATGTAATTATGACTCATTACATAACCTCCACATAATAAAACAATGGCTAACTAAC
>NC_068982.1:186716393-186718787 GCF_001194135.2 Octopus bimaculoides | reverse complement strand
ATGATGATGATATATATATATGACCTTCTTTCAGTTTCCACCTACCAAATTCACTCACAAGACTTTGGTCAACCTGAGGCTATAGCGGAAGACATTTGCCTAAAGTGCCACATTGTGAGACTGAACCTGGAATCATGTGATTGACGAGCAAACTTCTTACCACACCTGCACACACACACACACACACACAAGCACACACATATACACATACATACAAGGGCCTCTTTCAGTTTCCATTGACCAAATCCACTCACTTGACTCCGGAAAGATGAAACGCAAAGGAGACCTAGGCCGGATTCGAACTGACAGCATGAAAAGGTCAGATAATATACAACCAGGCATTCTATCTGGCACTCCAGCGATTCCGTCAAATCTGAAGATAGGCTTTTAAAATATTCAGTCTTAACCTTTCGTTTTTGTTGAGTTCTAACAAGTAATGCCTGTTTAGGCAAACTTATGATCAAAGATGTTCCAAGTTGTCACCATTCCGTCGGTTTATATTACCAGACTGAACACTGCCAGAACTGCAGTTTCCAATGTGTTCTTCCACTTTAAAAACTGTAGAGTGTGACTTGAGGAAGATTTGACTGCTATTTCTTGTAGTATGTGTGACAGCATAAAGGCTTCCTCTTCAATTCGTAAGATGTGTGCTACTGTTGCTGGACAAGTATTTCTACAACGGGAAGATCTTCCCTCACATCAAAATGTTTAAACTGCTACATTCCCAGGCCAGAAACTCAAATTTCGGGCTTGGCCCAAGAAGAACAAGGGACACAACTCATGGCTATGCATAGTATTGCAAGTCAATAAACACAGAGTCCATAGTCCTGCTGTTAACAGTGACCTAATGGTTAGGTGTCGGTGTGATGATTGTAAATTCGTGGTTTCGATTCTCAGATCGGGCGGCACGTTGTATTTTAGAGCAAAACACTTCATTTCACATTCCAGTCAACACAGCTCAAAATGAGTATCCGCAACTGTTAAGCATTTATTTTACTACGGACTGACATCCAATTAAGTATGTGTGTAGTGAAACTAACACCTCGATCGCCATTATATACAAAGAAGCCATCTTCCCCGCTGTTATAAATATAAACAAGTGCGGGCGTAGTAGAAAACATCTCTTTCCTTGTCATCACCTGACTGATTATTATTTGAAGCGGCAACTGCCTCGTACCGTTCCCGCCAGAACGCAAACTGACCAACCGTGGCCCCTAATAAGGTCACGTGATGGAGTGTTTTTCAGATGCTCTCTGGAGCCCCTATTTTGCTTTAAATAGACTAAATTATACCCGGCAAATTCGTCTCGGTTCAGATCTCTTAGAGACCTGTTCCGTGTACCACACAGCAGCAGCAGCCAGCGACAACAAGCACAGCTTCGTACAACTACGACTACCAGCAGCAACATGACTCTACGACTACTACCAGCATCGCCGCCGCCAGTCAACATGACACTACGACTACCAGCATTGTCCTCGCCAACATCGTCAACATGACTTCTACGTACACAAGCTAACCAAACTACCGTAGAACTTCTAACTCTGTTTGTGCGATTCACCTTCGCCACGATAGACAACAGACAAGAACCTAGCCTGCGACGAACATCTGTATACAAGAACCCGGCTCGGCATGGAAGCCCTAACATCACAACGAGTGATCGCTCTGACCCACACGCCTCAACTTCTTACATACAGACTTATTATTGTGTACTCTAAGAACTGGCAAATTCTTATATGTGTTACTGACTCTTTTTCTAGCTGCTGTATCTCACGCATACACATACATGTATCACTTACACACACTCTTTTCTTTACACGACGGCCTGTCTTTTATTGTGTTTTTATTATGTCGCATTCACACACACACAGATATACATTTTAATGTTACAATAAATATTACAGTTATTCATCTTTATCGGTTGTGTTCTATCGTCTTCCTTACTGGCCATTTACGAATTCACTATGTTATCGAAGTATAACATATTTATATCATTTGATATATTTTTGTGTTCGACCGTGTGACGCGTTTAAGAAAGGAGCCCTGTTTTTCCATTCGTCACCATTTCTCCTTTTGGGTTCGCACGGTCGTTCTTACACGTGTGTGTAAGGGAAAATATTGGACTCACTGTAGTTTACACGCCAGGGAAACCTACGTAAGTTCCTGACTAATGAGCCTGTAGTCACGTGACAGGCCTATTTACGCTGTTAACTATACATACATTCCAAGGATTGTTCATTTGAGAGTCTTTAAATGATTATATGCACACACTTCGTTGTGTGCATTGACAAAGACTCATATAAAATATAATCATACACACGCGCGCACATAAGTACTAAAGAGATATGTTTACACAGAACATAAGAACGTGCATACACCTAGAAACTCACGCTGTTC
>NC_068982.1:186713317-186716246 GCF_001194135.2 Octopus bimaculoides | reverse complement strand
GTCCGAAACGGTGAATGTTCTACTCCTCACGGCAAATCCATTGTATTCTTTTTTATCGATTTCGCCTACACATATGCACACATTAACCCACCCACATATTTATAAACTCCAGAAAGTGTTTTAACTCAAAAAGTTTCGTCACTGTTAGTGACTGGCTTGAACTCCATTAAAAAGAACTTAGGTAAATCACAAATAATGCGTCCAGTGCCTGGAGACATGGGACAGGCTTAAGACTATTTGTAGTGGTGTGTTTAAGAACTCTAAGGCAGCACTTCCCAAACGTATTTTGGCACAGAAATCCATTACAGGATTTCCAAAGATCACGGAACCCACGCCTGTATATTTCAAATACTTCACCGCCATCTAATTTTAATGAAACGAAAATTGTTTTAGAGAGAGAAGTAACTCATATTGAGAAAAAAAAGGACATGATGATGGAAGCGGTCTGCATGAAACAAGCATCATCAGGCGGGCCGCTCTACTAAAAAACAAATTCAAAGTAATTTTTCTTTAGTTCTGCCGGGTAAAGATGCGTGGCCTACTGATTAGGGTGTTGCACTCATGACCACCAGATCGTGGGTGCGATTCCCGGGCCGGGATGCGTGTTGTAGACCGTCATGTCAAAGAAACAGAACCCAACATTTCTTCTGTCTGTCGTAAGAGATGACTAAATGAGGTTGAGGTAGGACTTGCACTCCGACCTCGCAAAAATCCTCACCAGCAATGGCTACCCAAGCAGGCCCATGGGTTGGAGAGTTGTCACCTGAGTGGTGAAGAGGCACCATCCACCAGGAGTAGATCAACAACAAACGGTGGATGCAATGACGCACGTGCCACCATGCTACAACAACAACTACTGCTGCTGCTACTACTACTACTACTGCTACTACTACTACTACTACTGCTACTACTACTACTACTACTACTACTACTACTATGCACCATTCGAAAAGTCCCACGGGCCGCAGTTTTTCCCGTTACTGCTCCACATCTAGGTACTTTTGGCTTATCATTGGCCAATATTGTAAATTTCATTATCAGGACATATTTCTGCTGAGAACAATAGGACTGATCAGTTTTCCTATTGATAGTGTAGCAGATTCGAAAATGAGTCGCTAGGTAGCTGAGTAGACATCACGACCAAGACACAGTAGTTTCACTTGATCAGCAAATTAAGTGACCAATCAGCATCAACCCATCGCGTGATCCTACTTTCTTGAACTTTCTCACTGAGCCCTAAATAAAGGTGACATTTGGCGGTAATCCTAGAATGCTGAGACAGCCGCTGGATGTCTCCATTCTCATTCACCACCAGCCATCGGCAGATAGAAGACAGATTTTGTCGCTATGAATATTCCATGATTATATTCCAGTTGGATGACCCATCACAACTGCCTTTATGCTACTGCTATCTAGCCCCAGGAAACATCGTTTCCAGTTGGCTATGTGACACAAGCATTCTGTGTGCTTAAGTTTTCAAACAGGAGAGATAAGCACCTCCACCCAGCAAAGCCAGCATCCAGAGACTAGTTTCAGAGTCGTTGCTCTTCATCAGTCTGGAGTAGCTTGCCTTGACATGTTTCAATTACGTGCCCGAGCTGACCAACTGGTTGTAAAATATCCCCTTTTGTAAGAAACTGCATATATTCCAACAGCATGCAGTATCTATTGTCACGACTAGGGCTTTACTGATGAATGAAGATGTGTTTCTTGGGCTGCATCTAGAAGTAACAACACTCATAATCAAAAAACAGATTTGTTTACTGCACACAATATTATCTGTGTCGGTCCTTTTACAAAAACAGCGACAATTACACACGGGGAATAACATACTACTGCGATCTCTGTCAAAATAACTAATGCAATCTTTTGAGGTGACAAGCTGGCAGAAACGTTAGCACGCTGGGCGAAATGCTTAGCAGTATTTCGTCTGTCTTTGCGTTCTGAGTTCAAATTCCGCCGAGGTCGACTTTGCTTTTCATCCCTTCAGGGTCGATAAATTAAGTATCAGTTGTGTACTGGGGTCAATCTAATCAACTGGCCACTCCCTCCCCCCTATTGTTGGAACGTAACTTCCCCGTACTTTTCTATTTTCCTATATAATTGTTATTTACTATTTAGGACGGGTCTATACTTGACATCAACCGTTGTTTGGTTTGTTTTTATTGGTTACCGTTTGGGCAGCTAACATTCTTCCATCTTTATACTACACTGCATCATATATAAACATATGAATTTCGTTTGTACATTTAAAAGCCTAAAGAATATCTCTGGAACGTGGCCTGAAGATAAATTTTCTCTCTTCTGTACATCAATGTGTGACTATATGAGTGTACTGTGTATATGTGTATACGCGCGCACACACCTATGTATGTGTGTGTACGCGTGCGTGTGTCTGTTG
Organism: Octopus bimaculoides; assembly: GCF_001194135.2. Lineage (NCBI taxonomy): Eukaryota > Metazoa > Mollusca > Cephalopoda > Octopoda > Octopodidae > Octopus > Octopus bimaculoides. Next base: position 186,713,845 of record NC_068982.1, on the reverse strand, counting down.
TATACATACATATGTACGTACGTACGTATGTATGTATGTGTGTGTATACATATATTCATTGAAGCTGATTATGTAATTCAGAATAAATTATGAAACGGCTGTAACCTCTATGGAAATATGAAAATTCTTCAGCCCTTACATTTTTTGTTTATTATATGCTCCACAACGGAAATATTACTGTTTGTATGTTCCAGATTCTCGGTTGCATTCTCCTGTTAAATTACTTCGGAATTTAATTATCTTTGTCACCGGACAACCAGGTCCTTGTCTGGAGTGCGTACCGTGGATTCAGCTGTATTCTTTGAATCTGACTCTTCTTCATACATACATACATACATACATACATACATAGCTGTCATCATATGTGCATCAGGCTACGAACCAACAAATTAACGAAAAAAAAAAAGGAAAGAAAAAGAAATACTAGGTTTTTTTCGAAGACTGAGCAAAAAAGAAACTGACGCGGACTCTGAAGGTTTTTTTAGACATTCAAAAGATTCTATCTGAGATTCTTTAGGCGAATACACA
>NC_068982.1:186711839-186713058 GCF_001194135.2 Octopus bimaculoides | reverse complement strand
CTGAAAGAAGCCTGTCGTATATATGTTTGTATATATATGTGTGTGTGTTTATCTTTGTAAGCCTAGTACTTATTATATTGGTCTCTTTTGCCGAACCGCTAAGTTACGGGGACGTAAACACACCAGCATCGGTTGTCAAGTCCTGGGGTCAATTTGCTCGACTAAAGGCGGTGCTCCAGCATGGCCGCAGTCAAATGACTGAAACAAGTAAAAGAATAAAAGAGTATACTTACAAACTTCACCCCCCTCATACACACTACCTGATTACATAAATAATGTTACTCCACATTTAAATACACAATCTACATTGGCTTTATTTTAATTTTTCCATGCAGTCAAACCCCGATTTTGTGATGCAAAAATCTGGTTTTCCGTTTCTGCGGTAAACCCAATGATTTCAAACAATTGCTACAATTTTTCTTTCTTTTTTTACTTTTTCATTAATCTTTTTCGTTCTGCTTTGATTTTCTCTCTTGTTTTTTATCTTCCCCATTATTTCATCCTCAATGGCTATCCTTATCTTTTCCGCCTGTGTACTCAACGTCCAAAGTAAGCCGTGTTTCCTTATAATTAAGCGATCTACCTTAAGTACCTTCTCACTGCGCTTACCTCGTAACATCTATTTTCGGTCCCTTCCTTCCTGTCTGCGTGGTAGCTATATTGTTTTCTATTTATATCAGTTTTGCTCAAAACTGATATTGTTAGTATACTTCTGGTTTTCCTATCTCATCTCTTTCCTCCGCTTCCAATTTCTCATAATGAAGCTTGTAGTTCAACTCAATAGATTGGATACCTTGGCTGATTTTAAAGAAACAAACTTGTGGTTTACCAACTGTTTTTCAAAACGATGTACTTAGGGATAAAGAAACAGTGTTTATTCAAAAATGTTTATATTTTAATCTAACCCGTGATTTATTCAGAATAAACACAGTTTATTGCAAAAGCATTCGGAGCTACGAAATTATCATAAAATTTAAAATTACACACACGCACACACACTTAAAGGCACTCTTTCGGTATTAGTGAACGATGTCAGACACACACACACACACACTCACACAGATAAATGGACAGACAGACATACACAGATAGATGGACAGACAGACATAGATAGCTAGATAGATAGATAGACAGACACATACGCAACCGCGCGCGCACGCGTGTGCACACACACGCACGCACACACGCACACGCACACACAAATAGACAGCCAGCCAGA
>NC_068982.1:186708335-186711829 GCF_001194135.2 Octopus bimaculoides | reverse complement strand
AGACAGGTAGATAGATAGAAATGGATAGATAGATAGACATGGATAGATAGATAGATAGATAGATAGACAGGCAGACAGGTAGATAGACAAACAGAGAGACAGCTTGTTAGACGGACAGATAGACATACATTTTATTTTCGTTCTTTTCTTCTGTCCAAAAACTTTCAAACAATTAATCGGTAAACATTTACCTAATCATCTAATTATGTTTGTTTATATTTGATTTTAAAAAATAATAAAACATATTGAACTGTCTTCTTGTTCAGGGGCTCAGGATAGTTGACATATTTTCTCTGTCAAAAAGAAGTATTTTCCAGACCCAAAACTGAAAATATTTCACGGTCTATTTATTTTAATGTTCGCTGTGTCACAAGGTCTAAAAATATATGAACTCAATGACCTGCAAAAGAGAGTCCTTGCTGGTAAAACGTGTTCGTAATGACAGGTTCCCGTGACATCTCTTTTAGTACTTTTTATCGATATCCATCAGCAACGATTTAGGTCTTCACTAAGATTTTATATCCTTACAACAACCGTGATAAAAACCAAATGCGATGAAGGAGGCCATAATTTTATTGAGAAGTAATTACAATTAGTTATGCGTTGTTAATATTCTAGCTCTCTTTTATTTATATTTGATACACTTGGATAGTTAAAACAGCATACTTATACACCCCACCTCTCGACTTTGTTTCCTCATAACTTCCAGAAAAATGGCTATTTTTCAATGAAATTTTTTACCAATGCACTCCAGATGCTGTAGATTCTATTTATATTGGAAGTTGTTGTGAAAAAAATCTAAGGGTGGGGAGAGGGATTTCAGAAAATTCGCACGATTCGGGTTTGGTTCCTCATAACTTTCAGGAAAAAAAAAGGTATTTTTTAATGAAACGTTCTAAATGTTTTAATGAAATCTTTCAGCGTGTATAAATTACGATTATATCGAAATTTGATGTGGAAAGGAAAACGGTGAGCGCGCACACATACAAACTGACACACATGACCATTTTTGTGTGAAATTTCATGTAGATATATGTGTGGCGTGTGTCAGTATGTATGTGTGCGAGTCTACCAATTATTTTATTTATTTTTTTTTTTCATATTAAATTCCGACATAATCGTAATCTACACATTCTGAAAGATATGAAATTTTTCTGAAATTTATGAGGAAACAAAGCCAAGACGTGTGAATTTTCTGAAATTCCACTACCCATCCACGGAATTTTTTTTTCATAACCAATTCTGATATAATCGGAATCTACACCATCAGAAGCATGCATATTTGCAAAAAAAAAAAAAAAAATTCATCTAAGAATATCCATTTTTCTTAAGTTATGAAGAAACAAAATTGGAGGTGGGGAAGAGTATATTTTGCTGGCATTAATTAAGAATTTAAAGGCGGCGAACTGGCAGAATCGTTCGCACGTCGGGCGAAATGCTTAGCGGTACTTCGTCTGTCTTTACTTTCTGAGTTCAAATCCCGCTGAAGTCGACTTTGCCTTTCATCCTTTCGAGGTCGATAAATTAAGTACCAGTTACGTACTAGAGTTGATGTAATCGACTTGACCCAATTTCAAGTCTAGTGCCTATAGTAGAAAGGATTAATTAAGAATTTAGTTAGAATATTTGCTGGATTCAAATTGCTTCAAAGTTTGGCTGAAGGACTGAAATTTCAAAATGGGATTGTTCGGCGATCGCATCACTTCCTGTGCTCTTCTGGTACTTTATTTTGTCGACTAGTACTTTTCTTTTGGCATAATTTTAACTTAGTACATTAAGAGGCCAAAGAAATGTCCAATAGTGAACTGTCCGATGTGTTATCAATTCTACCAGCTTGCCATTTTAGGTTCCAATTTCAATAACGACAATATCATGCAGGATGCTCTACTGTTCAGTATTTTATTTTCCTTCCTTAGAAGATTGAGACATAGCCGACCTCACGCACTTCTCATGTGGAATTCCGGAAGGAGCTTCATGAGATCACTACTGAGACGCTTCCGGAAAAAGAAAAGCCATTGGAAAACAGTTTATTGCAGCGACTCCAGCTAAGAATATCTAAAGAAGGAATTCTATTCCGAAATATCATCGGACTATGGATAACCAAATTACAACAGGTATATAGTCCAATTTTTTTGTATTATAGGGCATTGGTGTACCATTCAAAACTTTTTATTCTTTACAAACAATACACAATGCTTCAAGCGAACTACAATACTCTCCTATCTTTTTTTAATATTTTTATTCGTTTTTTTTTTTCTGTCTGTTACCAGTCCTCATTTCGTTTCCTTCCCCACAAGCAGCCGTAACCTTTCCGCTTTTGACATTATTCCCAAAATGCTTCACAGTATTTCGTCTGTCTTTACGTTCTGGGTTCAAATTCTGCTGCAGTCGACATTGCTTTTCATCCTACCCGCTTTGTTACAGTTACTGGCCTTGTGCTCAAATTTGAAACCATTAAAAAATTTTTTTATGTATTAAACATAGCAAACTACAACCTTACAAGAAAAATTTAGTTTGTAGTTAAGATCAGAGTTTGGGTGTTAGTGTTAGAGTCAGGGTTAAGGTTAGGTTAGGATTTTAGGGTTAATATTTAGGTCAGGGGTTAGGGTCACTGTTATAGGGTTAGCGTTTAAGAGTGGGATTAAGGTTAGGACTTAGATTTAGGGTTTCGGGTTAATGTATAGCGCTTAGGGTTAGATTTACACTGCTTGAAGTAATTTGAAAAAAATGTTTGTGAAATTGTTACACATAGTGGTAATCTCCATTTATGAGAAAAAAATGTTAAAAGAAAAGAGAATATTGGCAAAAATGTCAAAAATTGAAAAGGTATAGCGGAAGGATGCTTGTTACATATCTCATCTATATATTCTATATCGATATGTATTCCATATTGATATGTGCGCGCTACTATTTATAGCTTTATTTGCTTTGGGATCCACTGTTCCACCCGCATAAATTACTTTACGTTTTCTCAAGAATTTATAGATTTTGAGAGAATATGAAATAATTTTCCGTTTGAAACAGTGGATCTCGGAGCACTTGAATTTATAAATAATAGCGTGTGCATGCCTCCCCACCCCCACACATCACGCACGTGAGTATGGTATATGTTTGCACGTAATAAAGACAAGCATATACCACACACATTCTTTTCCAGGTTACGTTACTTTCTTAGTCAGGATCACCGTTTCTTTAAAAGAAATGGTGGATAAATAAACCAAGTTACACACATATTCACACACATGCACAAATTTATATACATGTATGCATGCACGCATGCGCACACACGCACGCACGCACACACGCACACACACACACACACACACACAGACGAAAGCTGAATCGAAATGAGTCGCTACTCGAGTTTCTCGTTTCCGCTTCACCAGGAAACTAGCAACAACCTCAGTTCAAGTTATATACACACATATGTGTGTGTGTGTATGCATGCATATATTTATATATGTATATATATATATATATATATATATATATAT
>NC_068982.1:186706864-186707904 GCF_001194135.2 Octopus bimaculoides | reverse complement strand
ATATATATATATATATGTATGTATGTATGTATGTATATAAATATACGCATGTATGTATGTGTGTATATATATATATATATATATATATGTGTGTGTGTGTGTAGATATGACATAGCTGACACAACCTACTAACATACATCACGTCTCTCCTACCACCATCAAACTAACCATTTTGCAGGACAATCTCTCCCTAAGTAAATAGACTTGTACATTCGTGTGCGGGGGTGTTCATGTGACATGGATACAAACCTGCCTCTGTTTCGTTTGTCCTCTTTTCTACACTGCACATGACCTTTTGGTCTTTCCATTCAACATCCTATGTCCTATATTTTTATACAGATGTGTGTGTACTGTATAAACGCTTGGTGAGCACATACATGTGTACCTGTGAACATATGTACACATGTCTTATACACGTGTGCATGTGTACACACACATGCATAGATAGATAGATAGATAGACAAAGTAAATAATCGACGAAGACAGATATGTTTGTCTTTGTTGATTGTTTACCTTGTACGTCCAATCTGTTGTTGTTTGTTCATTCGAAGCCCTAACTCTCTGAAAATTTTATTCTTTTAACATTTCTGGATGCTGCTGGCTTATGAAGTTTTCCTGTCTTGTCGTTGAAAGCAGGAAATAGGGAGTAGTAAAACAGTCGACAACTGACGAGGAGTTAACTTCTTTCAGTATTTTGTCCTCTACTTATCTCGTGTATTTACGTATTTGGATCTTGTTCAAAACGGGGGCACCAGTATTTTCTTAACGAAACACTTTGAAACTTGGGACACTGGTAGAATGTGTCATATAAAACATCTTTTTCTCTTAGTCTTCTTAACAAAAAAACGTACATCGCAAGTTATTTCATGTTAAAGTTGTCGTATTTCTGTAATTTCAACCAATGACTGACGTCCATTCAGCCGTAAAAATTAAGTGCTGACTACGTAAACAAACGATTCGCGGCTGTGATAAAATTATTATTTCCTTGTCAAAAAATGGCTGAAGCATATTGGCAGTAGCTAATAAACCTTTCTATTATA